>NC_044556.1:8039435-8106118 GCF_007565055.1 Rhinopithecus roxellana
TTTTTTTTTTTTTTTGCTTAAAATAACAACTATTTCACTTAGTTTACAATTCTGTGGACATTTCTTCAGATCTGGGCTGGCTTGTTGGTTCCATTCATATGTGTTTGTGGTCAGTTGGAGGGTATGCTGGTTGAATGGATGATCTAACATGGTCTTACCCACACGTGTGGTGATTGGCAGATTGGCAACCGAAGTGATGAATGATTGGCTATCAAGCCTTGGTTTCTTCCACATGGCTTCTTACACTCCAGTAGGCTAGCATTTTTTTTTGCATTCTGTTAGCTGTTGTTTCATTGGCCAAAGCCAGTCACATGGCCAAGATAAGAACCAGAGACTACACTTAAAGATGGAGAATTCTTCCATCCCAGGGTGCAATCTGTCGCGTGCAGAATTGGGCCATGAGCACACAGAATACTCAGAATTTCAGGGACTTCCTTTGGGTTTAGGCGTTTCCATTTTACATTCAGACAATTTTCTCTGCAGTACAGCTGACAATGGCAGGCTGAATCCGATTTTCATTTGTCATTTGAAAGATGATGCAGCAGGCTGAGCACGGTGGCTCACGCCTGTAATCCCAGCACTTTGGGAGGCTGAAGCGGGCAGATCACCCAACGTTAGGAGTTCGAGACCAGCCTCGCCAATATGGAGGAAGTCCTGTCTCTACTAAAAACACAAAAATTAGCTGGGCGTGGTGCTGTGTGCCTGTAATCCCAGCTACTGGGGAGGCTGAGGCAGGAGAATCGCTTGAACCCAGGAGGCAGAGGTTGCAATGAGCCAAGATTGTGCCATTGCACTCCAGCCTGGGCGACAAGAGTGAAACTCCATCTCAAAAAAAAGACGATGTAGCAAACATTTTGAGTAGTACATGGAGGAGGTGATTACCAGTCCAGGTATACAGCTGTATCTATGTGATTAGTTGCATAATTTATTGCATTTACTCTTATGAATTTATAAAAATAAATGGAAAACAGAAAGATGAAGGTGTTAACGTTTGGGATAATAAGACCATGTTTCATACATGTAATAAAATCAAGACAAGGAGTAAATTGCTTGTTGTGTATTTGGACTTGCCAAATTAGGGCATTATTTGCCATATTCATGCTGGGTCTTACAAAGATTCTTCTAATACAAATGAGACAACAATTTCAGAATACCACCCTAATGAAACCAGTTGAAAATCTTATCAGCCAAGTCTATCAGTGTAATTCTGTTAAATGGTACCATCCCAAAGACCAAGAATATGGATAAGTCATTTTCCCAAGTTGGTCAACTGGAACAGGAAATGAAGCTCTACAAAGATACGCTGACTCCTTTCCACACTCTGGCCTTCAACTCTGGTAGTGAAAATTAAATTAAGAGGACCTCTTTGAAATGGAAGCCATATCCTTGGGAGTTGGCCTCACTCTCCATTATCACTCTCCATTTCCCACTGACCACCATCACCATTTCCCCATTCATTTTCTGAGGCACTTTGATATGGTCCACCATGATAATGGACCACTTAAATTACGGCAATGGAAGGAGAACTAATAGACCCTGCATTATGCAAACTCCCCAAACAACAACGCAGCCTCCCTTGTCACCCACAAGACTCCTTGAGAAACCGGAGCTCAAGATAAAAAGCAACATACTTCCTCTTCTGTCAGTTCTGAGAAGCTACCAGGCTCAGTGAGAGGCAAGGACTTTTCATCTTTAGGGTAAGTAGTATCTTCCTATAGAAAATAGGAAATGTTTTACTTGTGATCCTGAATCTAAGAAAAATATTCTCATTCTGGAAACATTTTCAAGGAGGCCTCATTACTTGTCCGGTTACTTTATTTCTTGAGAGCTGCTATGACGGCTTCTATCTCACATTCATTTTTTCCACTTCTGCTTGGGCAAGGAGTGTGTGTGTTGTTATGCGATAGTCTGAAATCTGCTGGGATGCCTTATCACGCACAAAGAAGGGGGCAATGGTGCGTAAAGGGGCTTAAGGTGAACTAAAATGATCAGGATTCGAGAATAATCTAAGATGAACATAGCTTATAACGAACATGTTATAAAAAACAAGGAAAACAAGATCTAAAAAGATGAGCCAGTTTCCTAAGTCTGTAGGATGAATTAGCAGCTTTTTCATACACCTCACACCCATAATATCCACATCAGCACATGTGTTTAAATGCCTGTCTCACAGTCATCGTCATTATCATGGTGGAAGGGTTTTGTGCTTTATTCATGACCAAAGCAGAGAGATTTACAGGTCAACTTTTTCAACAAGCTAGTTATGACCCACTGGAGGAGGCTGGTCGCTTTCAGTGGATGGGTCTTCTTAGGCCACTACTGTGTTCCTGTGGGGACTTCACAGGACCCTTGTTAATTCTCATTACCACTGGGTAAAAGGTCAGTCCTTAGCATGCGCCACCATGGCACCACCTTAGTGGGTAACAACCACCAAGGCAACAAGCAGAAATGAAAACAACTATAATTAGGTAATATCAGTCGCTGCAAATAGTGAGTTTCTTTGTGTGTGATCCTTGGCTCAGTTCTCTGTGTCTGCCTCTCTTTCTCTCTGATGTGAAATTCTTTTCTTATAATTGGTGATGGTCAAAAGTCCTCTCCAAATCAGCATCCCTAGAGGCCTCGGCTGTTGTGAAAAATCTTACCCCCTTATTCCTTTCAAAATACTCACTTTAGTTACACTTGTTTCAAATGAGGCCTTAGCAAAGAAACGCCCTTATCTGGACAGGGGTTCTTTTCATTGAGAATTTTCCAGTTATATTTTAGAGTAGACTTTTTGAAGGATGCAGCAACACGACTCTGAAAAGAAAACAAAGGTTGAAAGAGGAAAGGTGTCCAGAAAGTAATCAAGTGTAACTCCACCAACGGGACACAAGGTTTCCACGACAGAATTTGATTTCAGTGAAGTAGAGATTGCAAGTGATTGGCCTCCTGGTTCTGTATTTAAGGAAAACGTGGGTGTGGGTGTCTCTAGATAGCCTTTGGTGTCCAGTTCCTCACAGTCTTTATTATTTCCCACCAATGGCCTTATGTATTTATGTTGCATGTCTAGATCCTGGGAGACCTTGGAGTTTATGACCTTGGTGAGGTGGTTGCGCGTGGGCTTTGGACTTAAGCTGATGTCGTCCAAGTCTTAGATTTGTATTTTCCTAGCAGCACAATCTTGAGCAAATGATATCATTGTTTGGAACCTCAATTTCCTCATCTGAAGACTGAGGAGACATAAAATTATAAGACCTACATCATGGCCGGGCATGGTGGCTCACACCTGTTATCCCAGCACTTTGGGAGGCCAAGGTGGGTGGATCACCTGAGGTCAGGAGTTCCAGACCAGCCTGGCCAACGTGGCGAAACCCTATCTCTACTAAAAATATAAAAATTAGCCGGGTGTGGTGATGCGCATCTGTAGTCCCAGCTATTCGGGAGGCTGAGGCAGGAGAATTGCTTGAACCCAGGAGGCAGAGGTTGTAGTGAGCTGAGATCACACCACTGGGTGACAAAGAGAGACTCCATCTCAAAAAAAAAAGATAATAAAATAAAATAAAATAAAACAGAATAAAATAAAAACCTACATCATAAGATGGTTGTAGCTTTCAATAAGGGAATAGCCATATTAGCCACAAAGTTCGTAAGGCACTTGGCCCATAGTAGAAGTTCCATAAGTGATTTTAGGAGGCAGTAATGGAAGGGATGAGAGAAGCATCTGCAGCAAAATTTGATTTGCAAGCAGGATTCCAATGCATAATATGCAGCTGGCCTGCTTAGGAATAAGTGGTTCCATGGGATGGGTCTTCTTAGGCCATTACTGTGTTCCTGTGGGGACTTCACAGGACCCTTGTTAATTCTCATCACCACTGGGTAAAAAGTCAGTCCTCAGCATGCAAAGTTGTGATTACAATTGGGGTCAGGAAAAGGACGTGAGAGATCTCCATGACCTCTGTCATCACCATCATCACCATCAGCATTATTGTCACTTCCACCATCCTTGCTACCATCACCACAACCATGCTGTCCCCCTTCACTATTACCATCACTGCCATCACCACCACTATCATCACCATCACTGTCAGCACCATCGTCACTATCATCATCATCACCACCATCACCATTACTACCACCGGCATCACCACCACCACCATTACCATCACCACCATCATTACCACCATCATCATCACCACCACCATTACCATCACCACTATCATTACCACCATCATCACCACCACCATTACCATCACCACCATCATTACCACCATCATCACCACCACCATTACCATCACCACCATCATTACCACCATCATCACCACCATTACCATCACCACCATCACTACCACCATCATCACCACCACCATTACCATCACCACCATCACCATTGCCACCATCCCCATCACTACCATCACTATTATTACCACCACCACCATCACCATTGCCACTATCACCATCACCACTATCACCATTATTACCACCATCACCATCACCATTGACACCATCACCACCACCACCATCGCCATTGACACTATCACCATCACCACCATCACTGCTATTACCACCATCACCATCACCATTGCCACCATTCCCATCACTACCATCACCATTATTACCACCACCACCATCACCATTGACACCATCACCACCATCACCATGATTACCACCATCACCCTTGCCACCATCACTATCACCACCATCACCATCACCACCACTTTTGCCACCATTGCTATCACCATTACTATCACGTCCACCATCATAACCACCATCAGGACCATCACCACCACTGCCACCTTCATCACTACCTCCACCATCATTATGATCTCCACTGCCATCACCACCATTACCATCACGACCACTACTATCACATCCACTACGACCACCACCACCACTACCACCATTGTCATCCTTCCCTCTTTCCTTCACAGGTAGCTTTATTCAGGACGTACCACATGCCGGCAGATGTGAAGGGTCGTCTCACTGAATCAACATGAAACTGTAAAATATGTGCTCTTTCTTAGCTACGTTTTGCAGATGAGAGGCTTGGAGGTAAAGTCACAACCTCAGAGCCACTCAACTAGTAGTTGTAGATTTGGGATTCAAACCCAGGTTTGCCTGTGCAACAAATTCTAAAGCCATCTAACTGTGTAGGGCCAGTATGTAACTGTGCGTGAAGCATGGAGGGAGAACTGCCACATAAACACACAGGCAGCCCCAACAGATTCCAAACTCAGAGATCAAAGCAGCATTAATATATCAAAGCAGGAGTATCAAAGCAGACCTCTCAAGAACAATTGTTAAAGTCATTTTGTGGCTGGGTGCGGTGACTCATGCCTGCAATCTCAACACTTTGGGAGAATGAGGTGGGTGGATCACTTGAGGTCAGGAATTCGAGACTAGCCTGGCCAACATGGTGAAACATCTCTACTAAAAATACAAAAATTAGCTGGGTGTGGTGGCAGGTGCCTGTAATCCCAGCTGCTTGGGAGGCTGAGGCAGGAGATTCGCTTGAACCTGGGAGGCGGAGGTTGTGGTGAGCCGAGATTACGTCACTGGACTCCAGTCTGGGCGACAGAGTGAGACCCTGTCTCAAAAACAAACAAACAAAAAAAAGTAATTTTGTTTCCTCTTTTATTAAAACACTTCATTATATTATTATTTTTATTGCTAAGGCAATGTACCTAATTTAGAATTACAGCTGAATAAAGAGAAATTTGAAATCACTCACACCGACATTCTTCTATTAACATTTAAAATTCTCCTACATGTGATATTATATACTTTCTTTATAACCTACATTTTGTATTGATACATAATAGTGGTACATATGTGTGAGTTACATATGATATATTTTGATACATGCATACAATGTGTAATGATAGAATCATATAACCTCCTTTTGATCCTAATGCTACGTCATAATCACTTTCTATGGGTTTTTTTTTTTGTTTTGTTTTTTGTTTTGAGACAAGTCTCGCTCTGTCACCCAGGCTGGAGTGTAGTGGTGTGATCTCAGGTCACTGCAGCCTCCACCTCCTGGTTCAAGTGATTCTCATATCTCAGCCTCCCAAGTAGCTGGGATTACAGGCACTCGCCACCATGCCCAGATAATTTTGAGTTTTTAGTAGAGACGGGGTGTCACCATGTTGGTCAGGCTGGTCTCAAACTCCTGACCTCAAGTGATCCACCCGCCTCTGCCCTCCAAAGGGCTGGGATTATAGGTGTGACCCACCGCGTCCGGCCCTATGTTGTTCTAATAGCCTCCTACAACATTATTTTTTGCAGGTGATATCGGATTGTTTGCGTTGCACATAATTGTTGTTTTTCCTTCCTGCTTACATTTTGTGAAACTTTTCTGCAAACTACTTAAAGCAGCTTCTCCATTAGTGCCTCCATCATCATTGGCAGCGCCTTTGGAAGGCTTCACAGATCTGCAGAGCACATCATCTTTGCTAATGTGCACTGGAGGTTTTATCTTAAACCCCAGTTGGCCACCGACATTACCTTAGGAGAGTGCTTTCTGCATTTTAAATTGATATCCATAGGCAAATGCTTACTACAATGCTTCTTAAAGTCTTCTTTGAAAGACTCATTTAGGCCTGGCTTGGTGGCTCACACCTATAATCCCAGCACTTTGGGAGGCCCAGGCGGGTGGATCACCAGAGGTCAGGAGTTTGAGACCAGCCTGACCAACATGGTGAAACTCTGCCTCTACTTAGAAAATACAAAAATTAGCCGAGCGTAGTGGTGGGAGCCTGTCATCCCAGCTACTAGGGAGGCTGAGACAGGAGAATTGCTTGAACCCCGGAGGCGGAGGTTACAGCGAGACGAGATCACACCACTGCACTCCAGCCTGGGTGCCACGGCCAGAAAGGCTCATTTATAGTGATGTCTAGTACTTCCACTATTTTCTCTGTTAGAAATGATTTATGTTTTGAATAGAAAAGACCTTCACTTGGCTCAAAATTCAAAAGATAGAAGAGGATAAACTGAAAAATCTCCTTGCCTCGGCTTCCCAGTCACTTAGTTTCTTTCTCTTTTTAAAAAATATTTTATTTTATTTTAGGCTGGGTGCAGTGGCTCACGCCTGTAATCCCAGCATTTTGGGAGGCCGAGGAGGGCCAGCCTAGCCAACATGACAAAATCCCGTCTCTACTAAAAATATAAAAAATTAGCCAGTCATAGTGGCGGGTGCCTGTTATCCCAGCTACTTGGGAGGCTGAGGTAGGAGAATCGCTTGAACCCGGGATGCAGAGGTTGCAGTGAGCCGAGATCGGGCCATTGTACTCCAGCCTGGGCAACAGAGTGAGACTCCGTCTCTAAATAAATAAATAAAGAAGTAAATAAATTTTACTTTATTTTTAGTCCTGGGATATATGTGCAGTACGTGTGAGTTTGTTACGTAGGTAAACATGTGCCATGGTGGTTTGCTGCACCTATCAACCCATCACCTAGGTGTTAAGCCTCGCATACATTTGTTTTCAAATGTAACAGATGCTCTGAGTTTCTTAGGTACCTTCCAGGAATATTTTATGCAAATACAAAATTATCATACACATACACATGTATTTGATGCATTTATATGTTTGTACATTTGTATGTATGATTTTGTGTGTACACATACAAACACCCATACACACATGCAAATATAGATAATTGTATATAGAATGCTAACATTTTCCTAAAACAGAGGAGATAGTAGGCCTTTCATATAAATATAAGTGTACATATTTGTTTCTTTTTTTATTTTTTGAGATGGAGTCTTGCTCTGTCACCCAGGTTAGAGGGCAGTGGCACGGTCTCAGCTCACTGCAGCCTCTACCTCCCAGGTTCAAGTGATTCTCCTGCCTCAGCCTCCCCAGTAGCTGAGATTACAGGCACCTGCCACCACACCCGGCTAATTTTTGTATTGTTAGTAGAGACGGGGTTTCACCATGTTGACCAGGCTGGTCTCTAACTCCTGACCTCAGGTGATCTGCCCATCTTGTTCTCCCAACGTGCTGGGATTAAAGGCATGAGCCGCCGTGCCTGGCCTATATTATATATTTCAAAATTACTAAAAGAATAAATTTTAAAAGTTCTCATACCGAAAAACGATAGGTATGTGAGGTGATGCATATGTTAATTGTCTTGATTTAATCATTCCACAATGTCAGTTGGGCGCGGTGGCTCACGCCTGTAATCACAGCACTTTGGGAGGCCGAGGCAGGCGGATCACAAGGTCAGGAGATCGAGACCATCCTGGCTAACACGGTGAAACCCTGTCTCTACTAAAAATGCAAAACAAACTAGCCGGGCGTGGTGGCGGGAGCCTGTAGTCCCAGCTACTCCGGAGGCTGAAGCAGGAGAATGGCGTGAACTCGGGAGGCGGAGCTTGCAGTGAGCTGAGATCGCGCCACTGCACTCCAGCCTAGGCGATAGAGCAGAAAAAAAAAAAAAAAAAAAAAAAAAAATATATATATATATATATATATATATTCCACAATGTCAACATAAGTCAAAACATCATATTATAGCCCATAAGCATATATAATTATTTATGAATTAAAAATTAAAAATAAATCAATGACAGCAATGTAAAAAAAAAAAAAAAAAAAAGAAAAAAGAAAGAAAAAAAGAAAAAGTGAGTAGTTTGTCCAGTGGAGTTTTCCACTCTCGATCTTGCTGATTGCCATAGAACAGGATTTTAAATTCCAGCCAGATATTTCATCAGATGCATCCGTTTTTTAGCATTTGTTGAGTGATAAACTTGTTCCCTATAACCAAATGTGCTATGATCATCCTTGCAGGGTCTTTTCCTTGAGAGAGTTAACCAGAGGCAGAATTATTGGGTCAAACGAGAGGGAGAGATGAAAGGTTTTTTTTGTTTGTTTGTTTGTTGGTTGGTTGGTTGGTTGGTTGGTTTCCAGATGGAGTCTTGCTCGGTTGCCCAGCCTGGAGTGCAGTGGTGCGATCTCGGCTCACTGCTACGTCTGCCTTCTGGTTTCAAGCAATTCTCCTGCCTCGGCCTTACATTTTGATAAGCGTTGGCCACGTGGCTTCTGAACTTGGGACCATCAGAAATGGGATTTCATGGGGCATATTCATTCCAGGCACTCTGACCGCGTCCTGCTTGAGAGAGATTGTTCCCGGCATCTCAGCGCTATGGGGAGCACGTGCCTCCTGGTCCTGCTCTCCGGTAAGTGGAACTAAGAACTCCTTTCCCTTCTCCTCATGCCCCTGGTATCCTCACTTGATTTGCTCCTTCAAATCTGGCATTTTCTCCAGCATTAACTGCGTGTGCCTGTCCTGTTAGAAACTCTCATCTCGAGTCAGGCTGGGCTGCCACAAAGCAGAACTGAAACAAGGACTCGTGTGCGTAGTTTATTTGGGAGGGGATCCCAGGAAAGGAGGGTGTGGGGAGGTCACACAAGGAAGGGGGAAGAGCTGCAGAAGGGCGTGTTAGTGAGGGGGTTGCCACTGCGGGTAGGTGGGGTGCTGTCCTGCTGGGGACCTCCAAGAGACAGTGTAAGTCCCCACATTTCTGGCCTACTCCCCAGCTGGGTGCAGTAAAATGCACTCTTGCAGAGAGAGACAGAAAGTCACCTGCGGCCAGGCACGGTGGCTCACGCCTGTAATCCTAGCACTTTAGGAGGCCAAGGCAGGTGAATCACTTAAGGTCAGGGAATTCGAAACCAGCCTGGCCAACACGGTGAAACCCCGTCTCTACTAAAAATACAAAAAAAAAATTAGCCAGCCATGGTGTCGGATGCCCGTAATCCTAGCTACTCTGGAGGCTGAGGCAGGAGAATCGCTTGAACCCAGAAGGCAGAGGTCGCAGTGAGCCAAGATTCCGCCACTGCACTCCAGCCCTGGGTGACAGAGTGAGACTCTCCATCTCAAAAAATAAAAGAAAGAAAGAAAGAAAAAGAATGTCATCTGCATTCATAGGAACCCCCTCTGGGGTAGGCTAAAGGGTCACTTCAAATATCTGCTATATGGATTGACACCAAGGAGGTCCATGCTTGGAGCATCATAGCTCAGTAAGTTACAACCTAGACCTTCCCACCCTGTCCTTTGGGCTTTAGGGTCTTAGAGATAAGAAAAAGAAATCTCCGTAGGAGGCAGTCAGATGCAGTTTAAGGGCGGAAGGTTTGTTAGGAGACCTTACAGGTAAGTGATGTTCCATACTGTATGTAAGGGGTGGGCACATTTTTTTCTGTAAAGGGACAGATAATTTGTATTTCAGTTCTGTGGGCCATATGGCCTCTGCCTTAACTACTCAATTCAGCTGTTCCAGCCCTAAAGCATCCATAGGCCTTATGGAAATGAATGGATGTGGCTGTGTGTCAATAAAACTTTATTTACAGACAGAAGCAGCTAAAATTCGTATCTTTTTCATGGCCATTAAGTATTATTCTTCTTTTGATTTTTTTCAACCATTTAAAATGTTTTATGTAAAAAATATAAAAGTCATCTCAACTCATAGGTCCAGTTTGCTGACCCCTACCCTGTGGGAATCAAGTGATATTTCTCTCTGAAAAAAAAAAATGATTCACAGGAAAATTAATGTTGAGTGTTTTGGCTCAGAAAAATGGCCCTGTCAGCCAGGCGTGGTGGCTCACGGCTGTAATCCCAGCACTTTGGGAGGCCGAGGTGGGCAGAGCACGAGGTCAGGAGTTCGAGAGTAGCCTGGCCAACATGGTGAAACCCCATCTCTACTAAAAATGCAAAAATTAGCCAGGCGTGGTGGCACGCACCTGTAATCCCAGCTACTTGGGAGGCTGAGGCAAGAGAATTGTTTGAACCTGGGAGGCAGAGGTTACAGTGAGCTGAGATCGTGCCACTGCACTCTAGCCCGGGAGACAGAGCAAGACTCCATCTCAATAAAAAAGAAACAAAAACAAAACAAAACAAAATGTCATAAGAGATAACCTAATATTATAAATCTTTAAACATAATGTTTTCATCAGTATGCATGATATTGAAAATAGCATGCATGATATTTAAAATAGTAAATACAATGGGTGAGACAGGAGCAGGTGACTTTGTCTTGCCCAGGTACCTTGCCTTGTTCTTTGATAACTCGAATGGACCATGAGCATGACCCAAATCCAATCTCCTAGGTATTATTTGCCATGCTTACACCATCTCGGGGCTGGCATTGTTCACAGAAGCACATGCCTCCATATTTTAGCAAATGATTCCCGCAGAGCCACCTTGCAACGGAAGGAATAGGAAAACAATTCCTTCTTCAAGTGCCTGGTCATTCCAAGCATATTTGCCTTAAGGGAGTGATGTTAGATAATCCAGGAAGAAATAGGTGGAGAAGCTTTCTGCATTTCTGAGTTCATCCCCAGTGTATGTATTTAACTTTAGTCTAACAACATGGCAGCAGGAAGAGATCATCTTCAAATCATCATTATCCATTCCACATTTTTCAAAATATCTGAACTCCCAGGATTCTCATGCCCCATGAATATTCAAATCTCCTCGTACCTCAGAGGAAACCCTATTTCCTAAGGATTAAACCTACACTGTCGTCAGCCGGGCATGGCTACTGAGCACTCAGAATGTGTCTAGTCCAAACGGACATGTACCGTCTGTACAACATGCATACCAGATTTCAAAGACCTAATAAACACATACAAATTTAAATAATGGACGAATTATTTATTGCATATTGATTATGTATTGGAATGGTAATGTATTTCAACTACATTGAACTAAAAAATATTATCAAAATTAATTTCAAGTGTTTCTCTTTGCTTTTTAAAAATGTGGCTAATAGATGGCCAGGTGTGGTGGCTCACACCTATAATCCCAGCACTTTGGGAGGCCGAGGTGTGCAAATCACTTCAGGTCATGAGTTTGAGACGAGCCTGGCCAATATGGTGAAACCCCATCTCTACTAAAAATACAAAAATTATCCAGGCATGGTGGCAGGTGCCTGTAATCCCAGCTACTCGGGAGGCTGAGGCGGGAGAATTGCTTGAACCCGGGAGCTGGAGGTTGCAGTGAGTCGAAAACATGCTGTTACACTCCAGCCTGGGCAACAGAGCAAAACTCTGTCTCAAAAGACAAAAAAAATGTTGCTAATGGAAAATTTAAAAGGACCTACAGGGTTTCCGTTTATATTTTTCTTGAACAGTGTGTGGTTTGAGGTCCGGACTGATATTAAAATAAACTGTTGAATATAGAAAGGAGATTGCCAACTTGGTCTTTTGGCGCTAGGACATAGAGAAGAAGCTGAATTCGCTGCTGGGTTTTCTGAAATTGGGAAACACAGCTCCAATCAGATGCACTTCCCATATGTTAGAAGGATATGATGTCCAAATCTGTGACTCTTGTGTTTATAACCTGCCTGGAAGACGCTATGGTGAAGCTTGCACGTGTGACTGGGCAAAGAGTTAGGGTTAGTCGCCCCTAACTCACCCAGCCTTCAGCCAAGCAGAGTCCAGGGGATCCCCGTCTGAATGATCCCCTCCTCTCTCTGTTCCAGGTCTCACTGTCTTACTTGTTCTGCCAGGATCAGAAGCCAAGAATTCTGGAGGTGAGTCTATTCATAGCCAAAGGCCAGAGGAAAGGAAATTGGGATCTGGAAGCTTCCTTCAGAGAAGGGAAGGAGCTTTTTTCAAGAGACAGAGCATGGAGTCTCTGGCACTTCCTTCTGGCTCCTTGGAGATCCCAAGAGCTGTTTTCCCATCTCCATTATCACCATCATCTGCATTTACATAGCAAAGCACATCACTTATACCATCTCAGTTAATCCCCATGACACTCCTACAAAGACATTATCCCCATTTGATCAAGGGTCCTCCAGAAAAGTGGCTGGCTCAAGGTCACATGGCTGGTGGATGCTAGACTCTCCTCTTTCTTTCCCCAAGCCTGTATCTTGAGTCATTCCAGGAAATACTTTGCCTTCACCACAAGCCATTGCTTGGGTTCCCCCAGAAGCAGACCCTGAGAGCAACTCGTTGTTCTGGGAGGGAATCCTAGGAGGCACCAGCTGGGAGTGGGCAGTGGCATAGGAAGGGGAGGAGCTCATATAGGATCTTTATCAAACAAGTTACATGTGGGCAGCTGGAGTTTAATCCCTGAGGGCAGCTGTTGGGTGTGGCATGGAGCAGGCACCTCATACCCCTCAATGGGTAAGGAAGCTATTGATTATGACTATGTTCTAAATTGTGGTAAAACGTAGCTTTTTAACCATTGTCAAGGGTACAGCTCAATGCCATCCAACATTTGCACTGCTATGCAACCATCACCACCATCCACCCACAGTGTTCTTTCTAGTTGCAGAACTGAACCTCTGTGTCTATGAAACATGAACTCCCCATTCCTCCTCCCCAAGGCCCTGGCACCCACCATTCTACTTTCTGTCTATGAATCCAGCGACTCTGGGCATCTCATAGGAGTGGAATCATGCATTATTTGACGCTTTGTCCTGGCTTATTTCACGGAGCGTAATATTCCCCAAGGTTCATTTATGGTGTAGCATGTGTCAGAATTCCATTTCTTTTTTTTTTTTTTTTTTTTTTTCTTTTTTTGAGACCAAGTTTCGCTCTTGTTGCCCAGGCTGGGGTGCAATGGTACAATCTCGTCTCACTGCAACCTCAGCCTCCTGGGTTCAAGCGATTCTTCTACCTCAGCCTTCCAAGTAGCTGGGATTATAGGCATGCACCACCATGCCCAGCTAATTTTTTTGTTTGTTTGTTTGCATTTAGTAGAGATGAGGTTTTACCATGTTGGTCAGGCTGGTCTCAAACTCCTGACCTCAGGTGATCCACCCACCTCAGCCTCCCAAAGTGATGGGATTACAGGCATGTGAGCCACCATGCCTGGCCAGAATTTCCTTCTTTCTAAAGGCTGAATAACATACTATTGTGTGGATGGACCGCATTTTGTTCATTCATTTATTCATTCATGGGCACCTGGATTACATACAACATTTGGCTATTATGAATAATGCTGATATGAACATGAGTGGACAAATATCTCTTCTATACTCTGCTTTTGATTCCTTTGAGTATATTCCCAGAAGTGTGATTGCTGGATCATATGGTAAGATCATATGGTAATTTCGATTTAGAATTTTTTGAGGAATTGCCATACTGTTTCTCATAGACATGGCATCATTTTACATTTCTACCAGCAGTGCACAAGGGTTCCATTTTCTCTACATTCTCACCAACACTTGCTATTTTCTGTTGTTTTTAAAATAATAATGAAATTGGCTTTTTTAAAATTTTAGATGGAGTCTCGCTCTGTCGCCCAGGCTGGAGAGCAGTGGCACAATCTTGGCTCACTGCAAGCTCCGCCTCCCAGGTTCACGCCATTCTCCTGCCTCAGCCTCCCGAGTAGCTGGGACTACAGGCGCCCGCCACCATGCCCAGCTATTTTTTTTTTTTTTTCAGTAGAGACGGGGTTTCACCATGTTAGCCAGGATGGTCTCAATCTCCTGACCTCGTGATCCACCTGCCTCAGCCTCCCAAAGTGCTGGGATTACAGGCGTGAACCATTGCGCCCGGCAAAAATTGGCTTTTTTTTTTTCTTTTTCTTTTTTTAAATGCACTATCTTCTACCAATCATTGATAAAGGGAGCCACTTATGAGAGGAAAGGCATTGTTAACCTGCCATGTGATGAACAAAGAGAATTCTGGTAGCGAGGGTGAGCCCTCAAGGAAAGAAAAACAGGTGCTGGCATTTGGAGGTTCACCCATCTGGCAAAAGTGGTGTTGGTGGCAGAAGTGGGACATGGTTGGGCACTGTGTGCCCCTGTGTTCAGCAAAGGTCTGGGTGCCAAAAGGATGCCAACAGAACTATTCCCAACATGACATTCTTCTGACTGCAGCATTGATACAGGGTAGATGCATACTGAATATTTCTTAGACGAATGAATGGATTCTGTTTCTCTGCAGCTTTCTGTCCTCCATGCCCTAAATATGCCAAGTGCCACAACAGCACCCACTGCACCTGTGAACACGGCTTTTGGGCCAGGTCTGGCAGGACATACTTTCATGAGTCCTCTGAGAACTGTGAAGGTAAAAATATTAACGGGGTTTTAATTTAATCTCTCATTAGTGATAACTATTCTGTTCCATGTGTCCTCTGCCCAAAACACATAAACCCATAGCCCAAACAAAACTCGTCTCTCTTCAGCAGACTATTTGATAAAGTACAGCCGTCGGCCAGGTGTGCTTGTCCCTGAGTCCTTCAGATGGAGAGCACAAGTATAAATCTGTGGTCCAGAGCACCTTTTGTCTGTAGGACCTTTGCTTGAGCCTCAGCTCTAGTCCATTCAGCAGAGAAGGCTGATGTGGTTGGGAGCGGCAAGACACATAAACATTGCATAAGCCAGGATTTTTTTTCTTTTTTTCTTTTTTTTTTTTTTGAGATGGAGTCTTGCTCTGTCACCCAGGCTGGAGTGCAGTAGCACAATCTCAGCTCACTGCAAGCTCCGCCTCCCAGGTTCACGCCATTCTCCTGCCTCAGCCTCCCGAGTAGCTGGGACTACAGGCACCCACCACCATGCCAGGCTAATTTTTTGTGTTTTTAGTAGAGACGGGGTTTCACCGTGTTAGCCAGGATGGTTTCGATTTCCTGACCTTGTGATCCGCCTGCTTCAAGCCTCCCAAAGTGCTGGGATGACAGGTGTGAGCCACCACGCCTGGCCTTTTTTTTGAGTCAGAGTCTTATTCTGTCACCCAGACTGGAGTGCAATGGCGCGATCTCAACTCACTGCAACCTCCGCCTCCTGGGTTCAAGCAATTCTCCTGCTTCAGCCTCCTGAGTAGCTGGGATTACAGGCACACACCATAACGCCCAGCAATTTTTGTATTTTTAGTAGAGACAGGGTTTCACCATGTTGGCCAGGCTGGTCTTGAACTCCTGATCTCATGTGATCCACCCGCCTCAGCCTCCCAAAGTGCTGGGATTACAGGCATGAGCCACCACGCCTGGCCAAGCCAGAATTTTAGTAGTGTGGTCCTTCCTCATCTCTCTCAAGCTTTTCTTTTTTTTTTTTTTTTTTTTTTTTTTTTTTTTTTTTTTTGAGACGGAGTCTCGCTCTGTGGCCCAGGCTGGAGTGCAGTGGCCGGATCTCGGCTCACGGCAAGCTCCACCTCCTGGGTTTACGCCATTCTCCTGCCTCAGCCTCCCGAGTAGCTGGGACCACAGGCACCTGCCACCTCACCCGGCTAGTTTTTTGTATTTTTTAGTAGAGACGGGGTTTCACCGTGTTAGCCAGGATGGTCTCGATCTCCTGACCTCGTGATCCGCCCGTCTCGGCCTCCCAAAGTGCTGGGATTACAGGCTTGAGCCACCGCGCCCGGCCAAGCTTTTCTAATAGTGTGTTAACTTACCCTATGTTTATTACCCTGCTATGCACTATGTGTGTTAAATTGATTTAGCAAATGGTGTGACTTAAAAGCAACATTAAAAACAACATTCCATCCTTATTCTAGTGATTTGATATGTCACCGTTACCATGTTCTAAAGATCCATAGGTACTTGGGTCTATGTCTGGACTTCTAGTCTATTCCATTAGTCTATTTTTATTTATGCATGCATCAGTACCTCTTTGTTTAGTTGCAGCTTTATACTTTGTCTTAATGTCTGGCTCCCACCTTGTAGTTTTTTTCTGGCTGCACCTGCATGATAGCAACAATTTGTCTCTCACCTCATAAAATATACATGTAGATTTTTAAAAATTGGAATTGCATTGGATTTATAAATTAACTTAGGGAGAACATTGATGGACAATGGTTGGGCAATAAAGATTTCATGGGCAAGGGAAATGGTATAATTCTATGAAAATGAAAGCAACACTTTCTCTTGATTCACAGATATTAATGAATGTGAGACCGGACTGGCAAAGTGCAAGTATGAAGCTTATTGTAAAAATAAAATTGGAGGTTACATCTGTAGCTGTTGGGTAAAACATCCTATCCTCAACTGGCTGGCTAGTTTTATAGGTTATAATCATCCAGATTGTTATGGTAAGAACCTCCAAATACTATTTTCACTGAAAAATGATGGGGACTTGGGGGAAACTCTGAGAGATTCTCTAATTTTAGGCCAGGGTAAGAGAGTAAAGCTCCATCCTAACCCTTATCCCTCATTCCTTTGTTGTCTTTGATGATATTTTCCAAGATAGTGTCATCCAAGCCTTGGCATCAATAACCATCTCTATATAGATGCTTCCAAATGTATGTGTCCAATACAGGTCTGTTTCCCGAGCTTCCAAAAGGGCACCTTTACATTTCTCCTGAATTCCTCTATTTATTCATATCTCACTCATCTTAAATTCAATGTTTATGCCTATCTACCTATCTACTAAATCTGATGAATTCACACTGATACCTCTGGTTCCAGTTCAACATCAAGGCTTGTTGGAAACTTCCCTCTTTCCTTGTTTGTAACTTCCTTCTCCAACAATGAGAAACCCGTCTCTCACTATCCACAATTTATTTATTTGTTTAATTCCAGCATTATTTCACGTTTTGGGTAAGAGAGATTGGATTTAAGTGCTAAATCTTCCACTTATCATCTGGCTTTCAGTTAATGACTTAATTTCTATATACCTCATCTTTAAATGGGAGTAGTAATATTAATAGTATCTACTGTGTCAGTTACGTGTTGCTGCATAACAAGTTACCCCCAAATTTAGTGGCCTAAAACAACACATATGTATTGTTTCATAGTTTCTTTGGGTTAGGGAACTAAGCATGGCTTAGCTGGGTCTTTTGCTTCTGGGTCTATCACAGTTGCAACTGAGGTTTTGTCCAGGCTGTGGTTTCATCTGGAGACTCGACTGGGGCAGGTTCTGCTTCCAAGCTACTCACAAGGTTGCTGGGAGAATTTAGTTCCTTCAGAGCTGGTGGACTGAAACCCTCAGTTCATTTCTGGTGCTTGGTGGGAGGCAGCCTTTAGTTTCTAGATATGTGGGTCTCTACAGCTTGCTTTGTTATAGCAAACACATTAGAATAGCCAGAAAGAGAGCATGGATAAGACAGGAGTCATAGTCTTTTATAACTCACTCTCAGAAGTGACATCCTATCACGTTTGCTATATTCTGTTCCTTAGAAATGAGTCACTGAGTCCAGTCCACAGTCAAGGGGGGATTACCCAAGGATGTGAATGCCAAGAGGCAGGGATTATTTGCAGCCATTTCTGAATCCTTCTTACTGGACTGAATAGTGTTCTCCCCAAATTGATTCCACCTGGAAGCTGTGAATGTGATCTTATCTGGAAATAGGGTATTTATAGATGTAATAAGTCAAGATGCAGTTATACGAGATCAAAGTGGACCCTGAATCCTACATGATTGGTGTCCTTACAAGATGAAGAGTATTTGGACACAGAGACACACACAGAGGGAAGATGGCCATGTGAAGACAGAGGTGAAGATTGGAGTTATGCTACCAAAGGGCAAGGGATGTCAGAGACTGATGGCAACCACCAGAGGCTGGAAGAGGCAGGGCAAGGTGTTTCCCTGGAGCCTTCAGAGGGAGCATGGTCTTGCTGGCACCTTGATTTGGACTTCTGGCCTCCAGAACTATGAGACAATGCATTTCTATTGCTTTAAGCCACCCAATTTGTGTCGCTATATTATGGCAACCCCAGGAAATTAATACACTTTACCTATTCATTATTATTATTTTTTAGATGGGGTCTCACTTTGTTACCAGGCTGGAGTGCAGTGGTGTGATCTTGGCTCACTGCAACCTCTGCCTCCCAGGCTCAAGCAATCCTCCAACCTCAGCCTCCTGAGTAGCTGGGACCACAGGCACATGCCACCACACCTGGCTAATTTTTGCATTTTTTGTAGAGACAGGGTTTCACAATGTTGCCCGCACTGGTCTGGAACTCCTGACCTTAAATGATCCACCCGTCTTGGCCTCCCAAAGTGCTAGGATTACAGGCGTGAGCCACTGCACCCAGCCCCTACTCATTATTAATGTATGTGAAATACTTAACAGTCCTAGGCACCTAGGAAGAGTCAGTTAATGCTGGTTATTATGCTGTATGTGCCTTTTCTACAACTTTCTGTGTTCCATGAGATAATATATATGAAGGCACTTTATATACTGCGATGTGTAGACAACTGCTTCTATATTATTAAGTCAATTAACACTGATTTCTTTTTTTTTTTTCCTTTTTTGAGACGGAGTCTCGCTCTGTCGCCCGGACTGGAGTGCAGTGGCCGGATCTCAGCTCACTGCAAGCTCCGCCTCCCGGGTTTACGCCATTCTCCTGCCTCAGCCTCCCAACACTGATTTCTTGCATGTCACCCTGATGTGTTGGGATCCTCTGCTATATACTCCCACACCATCGTGTCCTATTTATTATTGATTGATTGATTGATTGATTGATTGATTTTGGGAAGTCCTGTTTTATTTTATTTTAGGTTTGGGTGTGGTATATGTGCAGGTTTGTTGCGTGGGTAAATTGCGTGTCTCTGGGGTTTGGTGTATGAATGTTTCCATCACCCCAGTAGTGGTGGGCATAGTACCCAATCAGTAGGTTTTCAGCCCTCGTCAGCCTCCCACCCTCTCCCTCTAGTAGTCCCCAGTGTCTATAGTTCCCATCTTTTTGTCTACATGTCATGTTCTATTTATTAAGAGCATCCCTTGCAATTGCTTTATTTATTCATAATAACTTGCTTAATGACTTTCATGCCAAACTTCAGATTCCACAAGGGGACACCTTTGTTTCTTTTCCTAGCCTATATCCATATATTTCAGCATTGTGCTTGGTTTCGAGTAGGTGCTCAATAAACAGGGTTGACTAAAGTAATGGGTTGGTGCAACAGTAATGGCGGTTTTTGCCATTACTTTCAATAGCAAAGATTGCCATGACTTTTGCACCAACTCAATATGGAACTGGAAGCCCCATTCTAATTCTCTTTTATAATTCTACTGTGCAATACTTTTTAGGCTTCTTAGAGGGGAATTAGGATGGGCTGCGGAAGTATTAGGGAAATACTCAGCTTGAGGGTGATTGGAAGAAGGGATGTAAGCAGGGTGTATTTTCTCCCACATCTCTTTCAATGACATCTTTTCTTTCACAGAGGACAATAGTCAAGGGACAAAGACAAAAGTGGATATTTGGGTGAGTGGGGTGAAGCCTGGATTTGGGAAACAGCTGGTGTGTATAACTATGTCATTCTCCTACCCAAACATTAACATGTCTTCCTGTGATTTTTAGGGCTGGGTAGTTCTATCCAGAGGTAATTTTGTCCTCCATTCCAAGGTTATCTGTCCATGTCTGGGGACACTTTTGGTTGTCATACCTTAGGGGCGATGTGTGTGGCTGGCATCTGGTGGATAGAGACCAGGGAAACAGCTCAACATCCTACAGTGCCTGGGACAGACTCCCACAATTAAGAAGTTCCTGGTGCCACATGTCCATAGAGAAAGAGAAATACAAGGGTAGGGGGAAAGTGCCTCAGCTGTCATTCAAAGACCTACATCAAGCACCTAGATTCTCAATGCCACACACATCTTGTAGCACCTTAATAAATATTGTTGCCTTCTGGGCTCCCCACTCCAACACTTGTGCGTATTCCTTATTTCTTACATTTCAGTGAGAGTCAATCTAATCAGCTTTATTTTTTTGAAGGAAAATCTGAGAAGAAATGGAAGCAGAGAGGACATTGCAAGAGAGGCTACTCAACTAATTCAGAGCGTGGAGTTGAAGATCTGGAATGACAGTTTTGCTTCTCCAGGAAAGGGTCGAATTTCTGACTTAGATGTAGGTAAGAGAGGCTGAATAGAGTCTTTATCACCCTCCGTAAAGACCATTAAGAGGTCTGGGTCCTGGCTTTGCCAGGGTTTCTGAATGATGAAATCTGTGGGTTTCCAGGATCATAGACCCTCTACACCAACATTCTACATGAGAAGGACTCTGTTTTCAAAAATGCAAATTCAAGGGACAGGAGAATAAACCAGCTCTCTTCTTCTTTTCAGCTTCCCTTGGTATGACGGAAAGTATTTAAGAGCATATTCGCCATGCCTCCATGGCTAGAGGATAGAAAAAACCTCGGTTATTTTCCTACTCTACTTTCACATAGTAGCAAGAACACAGAATACTTCATCTCTGGTCACCAAAATACGTGTGGGCTTGTTTTCCACCCTGACCGCACAGTTCTCCAGTGGATACCAGCTGGGTGTTCTAGAACTCAATTATGACATTATCTGACATTCTCTACCAAAGATAGTGTCAGATCCCATAGGCTGCAGGCTTAATCCCACAAAAGTGTTCTTCACCTCAAATGCCAGTCTCAAGTTCTAGGTTGTAACCTGTACGTCCGACTGACAGGCTATACATTAGAGTCCCATGACCCCTTCCTTGGGTTTGAGTAATTTGCTAGAGTGACTCACTTAACTTAGGAAAGCACTTGACTTACATTTATCCATTTATTAAAAATATATTACAAATGGGCTGGGTGTGATGAGTTATGCCTGTATTCCCAGCACTTTGGGAGGCTGAAGTAAGTGGATCGCCTGAGGTCAGGAGTTCAAGACCAGCCTGGCCAACATGGTAAAACCCCATCTCTACTAAAAAAAAAAAATACAAAAAGTATCTGGGCGTGGTGTTGTGCGCCTGTAATCCCAGCTTCCCAGGGGGCTGAGGCAGGAGAATTGCTTGAACCCAGGAGGTGGAGGTTGCAATGAACTGAGATCGCACCATTGCACTCAAGCCTGGGCAAGACAGCAAGACTCCATCTCTCTCTCTCTATATATAAAATAATATTTAAAATATAAATATATATTTATAAATACTATATATATATATATATAAAACAAATGATACAGATGAACAGCCAGATGGAAGAGACGCACAGGGCAAAGCATGGGAGAAGAGGTGCAGAGCTTCTAAGCCCCCTTTAGGGGTGCCACCCCGAGGACCCACACATTTTAAGCTATCTAGAATCTCCTAGAGAGCTTAACAAATCCTTTGGATTTGTATGGAGGCTTCATTAGTTAGCCATGATTGGGTACATTATTGGCCATTGATATCAACTCAACATTCAGCCTCCCTCCTCTTCCTGTATCTGGGATGGGGGTGAAACTGAAAGTTCCAACCCTTTAATCTCCCAATTGGTTTCCTTGGCAACCACCCCCATCCTGAGGCTATCCAGGAGCTGGCTAAGAGTCACCACATTAGAATAAAATATGTTTCTATAACCAAGAAAACACAAAGGATTTGAGTTGAGTCACATGCTCCTGTCACTCAGGAAATTACAGTGGTCTTAGAGGCTATATTTTAGCAACTTGAGTCCAAGACCAAATATTAGAACAAGAGATTTTCCTAGTGTTCCTACTGCTCAGGAAATGCTAAGGGTTTTAGGAACTCTATATCAGGAACTGCGGTTTCTTCCTAACCTCTGTATCTGTTAATCATTTCAAAGAATCAATTTTTGGCTTTGTTGATCATTTATATTATTATTCCACTTCCTTTTTCTTTAATTTTCTGTATTATTTCTTTCCTTTTACTTCCTTTGGGTCGAACTTGCTTTTCATTTTCTAACTTATTGACTTAGTAATTTGATTACTAATTTTAAACCATTCTCCTTTCCCAATATATGCATTTAAAGCTTAAAACTTAGCTATAAATTAGAGCTATATATTTCCCTCTAAACACACCTTTAACTGCATCCTGCAAGTTTTCATATACTGGGCTTTCATTATCATTTAGATCAAAATATTAAAACATTTCCTATGTAATTTATCATTTAACTCATGGTTTATTTAGAAGTGTGTTGCTGAATTACCAAATATTTGTAGCTTTTTAGGGTTTCCTTGTGTTAATGGCCTCATTTAATTTATTGTGGGTTTTAATTAAGAAAGGATGTTGAACTTCATCAAATAATTTTTCTACCTCAATTGAGATGATCATTTTATCATCAATTGAGATGGTTTTTATCTTTCATTCTGTTAATGTGATAAATCCTATTGATTGATTTACATATGTTAAGCCACACTTGCTTACCAGGAAAAAATAGTAGTTGTGATATATACTCTTTGATGAGTTGTCTGAGCACATACTATGTAGGATTTCAATCCTTTTGAATTCACTGAGACTTGATTGATAGTCTATTTTGGCAAATGTTCCATATGAACTTAGTGTCTGAATTAACATACCAAATCTGGTGGTATAAGCATGGTAAACAGCGGCTTAACCATTGTTTTTTAAATAGTTTTAGCATAAGTGAGTCAGGGCTGATGTAGCAATACCATGGCAGCTCTATGCTCTGCTGCCTTCATCATTCACCTTCACTTTGTGATACAAGAGAGCTGTTCTACTATCACACCCTTTTACCAGCCAGTGAAAAGGGGAAAAAATAAGTTGAAAGAATGTCTGTTTCCCTTAGCATATGCCATTCTGTTCTTCGATCCATTGGCCTGAAAATAGTTGCATGGCACTGCCTAGCTGCAAGGGAAGCTGGAAAATGGCTTGTCTTCAGCTTAAATTTAGTAGTTCTAGACCCAAACAAAGAATAAGTAAATGGTGATCACAGGTAACAAGCAGTCTGCCATAGCCCCTAGGACAGCTTTCTCACTTGCTCAGAGACAAACTCTGGTTATACCCCAAAATGTTGAGGTTGATCTCACAAAATGTGTTTATAGATTTGATGAATAGAGTTTACTCAAGGGATTCTTCCCAAATGCAGAAGTTCTGTTCCTAGTGACTATTTTTTTCGGAAAACTTTAAAATGCTTAGCTACTCTTGCTTATAAAGATTGCATTCCCCCCTAACCAGGCACTCCAGTGCCATTAAGTGTCATGTGGAAACTGCTTAGCTTGCCTATCAGAGTACCAGTTCTGGGAAGCATGCCCTTCTCTCTTCTCTTGGGTTGTGGCCAGTGTGTTGCTAAGGCCATTTTGGCCACTCCATTTCTGCCAGCCAAAGATGGGAAGAAAGTGCCATGTGGCCAACATTGCACAGTAGAGATGGAATCACCAATAGGCGGTCTTTCAGAGAAGGGAGTTCTTTAGCAAATTATTTAGGCATGAGACTTGAGAACAGGACTGACTTTCTTAATGTTTTCAGTTTATGAAACCAAGAGGTGCAATGAAACAAGGGAGAACGCTTTTCTGGAAGCTGGAAATAACACCATGGATATCAACTGTGCTGATGCTTTAAAAAGAACCCCAAGAGGTACTGTGTCTCTGATGAATTCTCTTGACTCCGAATTCTATGCACCATTGTTTTATTTCTAGGTGATTAAACCCCAGGGTGGGAATTCACAAAGCTTTTCAGGTAGGGAGATTCTACATGGTGGAATAAAAAGATCTTCCTTGACCACTAACTAGGCATTTTGCAGAGAGAAGTCGAGTTGCCATATGGGGTGTGTACTTTGTGATATACACAAAAGTTTGCACAGGGATTCCTTGAAATGCCTCCTGAAAAGGGACTGGCTGGGTTGGGCACAGTGGCTCATGCCTGTAATCCCAGCACTTTGGGAGTGTGAGGCGGGCAGATCACAAGGTCAGGAGTTTGAGACCAGCCTGGCCAACATGGAGAAACCCCATCTGTACTAAAAATACAAAAATTAGCCAGGCGTGTTGGTGCGTACCTGTAATCCCAGCTACTCAGGAGGATAAAGCAGGAGAATTGCTTGAACCCAGAAGGCGGAGGTTGCAATGAGCCGAGATGGCACCATTGCACTCCAGCTTGGGTGACAGAGTGAGATTCTGCCTCAAAAAAAAAAAAAAAGGGCGGGGGGAGGACTGGCTGATGCATGCCGTTTCCATGTGATGGTCTGGAAAGGTAACACTCAATGGTGTCAGATTGCCTTGAACACTTCCTTGAGAAGCGTTTATGAACACCCTTTTCAAGAGAGCCACCCCCGTCTCGTTCTTTACCACAGATTGGAAAACGAATGTTCTCTACAAGGTTCAGAGAGTAAATATGTTAGGCTTTCTGTTCCAGATGACCTTTGTCGTAACTACTCAACTCTGCTATCAGAGTGTGAAAGCAGCCATTGATGATGTGTCAGTGAAGGAGTGTGGCTGTGGGTCAATAAAACTTTATTTACAAAAGCAGGCGGCAGGCTGGGTTTTACCCTCACAGCATAGTGTTTCACCCCTGCTTTATCTCATCTCCTGAAGTCTCTGTAAAGCTCCTGCACGACGTACTTTTTTCTAATTTATTTATTTTTTGGTGGCCCATCTCTCTCACTATGACATCAGCTCTCTGATGGCGGCGGTTTTGTCTGTTTTGTTCACTGCTGTATAATCATTCCTAGAATGTCTGGCACACAGAAGAGGATAAAAAAAATTTCCCTGAAAGATAAATGAATGAATGCATATAAACTATTTCAAAGAGAAAAACCTGGTTACCTTAAAAATGAAATATCTGCTGCATTTCCTCCAAAACATTCCTGGTTACTCGTCAATCTTCACTCCTTACCCTAGCTGTAGAGTAGGGGAAGGGAGGAAAGGGATCTAAAAATAAGTTGATTTTGTTGTTGTTGAGACCGAGTCTCACTCTGTTGCCCAGGCTGGAGTGCAGTGACGTAATCTCGGCTCACTGCAGCCTCTGCCTCTCGAGTTCAAGCAATTCTCCTGCCTCAGCCTCCCAAGTAGCTGGGATTATAGGCACCCGCCACCACGCCCAGCTAATTTTTGTATTTATAGTAGAGACGGGGTTTCACTGTGTTGGCCAAGGTGGTCTTGAACTCCTGACCTCAGGTGATCCGCCCACCTTGGCCTCCCAAAGTGCTGGAATTACAGGCATGAGCCACCATGCCCAGCTGAGTTGATTTTTTTAAATGGAGCAAATAGGAATACAGATGATAAGTAGCTTTGGTCAAAAATGGGATGGTAGCACGTGGACAACTGCAATTTGGGAAACACCCCATCATATGGGCATCCTGTGTGCATTGAACCTCCATGATTTTGTTTTTTTTGGAGTCAGAGTCTCACTCTGTCACCCAGACTGGAGTGCAGTAGCACCATCTTAGCTTACTGCAACCTCTGCCTCCTGGGTTCCAGCGATTTTTCTGCCTCAGCCTCCCGAGTAACTGGGATTACAAGTGCCCATCACCACACCTGGCTAATGTTTGTATTTTTAGTACAGACAGGATTTTGCCATGTTGGCCACGATGGTCTTGAAATCCTGACCTCAGATGACCCACCTGCCTCAGCCTCCCAAAGTGCTGGGATTATAGGTGTGAGCCACCGTGCCCGGCCTGAAGCTCTATACATTAAACTGTGGCTTCATGAAAAGGGGAGGGGGAAAAGGAAGACAGGGAGAGGAAGGGTGATAAGACACGAGAGAGAGAGAAAAGGAGTGAATTAATTAAATACAGTGGGTCATTCTGTATACCTTTCCACTAAATTAGGTACCCCAGAGTGAGCTTGAGGTGAAGGCTGAGAGAGTGTGATTTTCTTAGACTGCCTGAGTTCCACGTGCCCTTCTGAGGACAAGCATCTTGCCTCACAACTCTGGTTATAATGCTCCAGGGCTCGTATATATTTTTAGGACCCTGATGAGCATATTTTGCACATATACCGCTTATAATATGTGAGGCATTATAATACATATTACATAAACAAAAATGCTGCACCCCAAGTGACACACAGTGTATTGAATGGCATTTAAGGGATTTCCAAGAACAATTTTAGCCATTCCTTGCTTGCCTTATGACCCTCATGTTAGACACTACCGTACTTTCTCTCCAAACTATGGACGGCCACTAACGGTATTTCTTTTCCATTTTTCTCAGAGAGCACTGCAGTTGCCCTCATCATGTTTCAATCTCTTGGGGATATTCTGAATGCGTCCTTTTTTAGTAAAAGAAAAGGGATGCAGGAAGTAAAACTGAACTCTCATGTTGTGAGTGGCACCATCGGTTTGAAGGAAAAAGTTTCCCTGTCTGAACCTGTGTTCCTGACTTTTCACCATAATCAGGTGAGAAACACCCAGGGCTGGGTCTTCATGCAGTACCTTAAAGGGTGAGCAGGTGCAGTCAGCTTCCCAAGTAGGAAACAGAATTCAGAAGTAAGAGAACACACAAGACACGCTGAGGCATCTTCAATGAGATTTTGCCTCACCATGGTGAGGATGGCTATTATCAAAAACTTGACATATCAGTATGTGGCAAAAATAAATAAATAAATAAATAAATAAATAAATAAATAAATAAATAAAGAAAGAGGAACCCTTATGGATAGAAAATATAATTTGGTACAGTCATTACGGAAAACAGTACAGAGGCTTCTTAAAAAGTTATAAACAGAATTATCGTCTGTTCCAGCAATTCCACTTCTGGGTATGTGGCCAAAAGAATTGAAATCAGGATCTCAAAGAGATAACTGCACTCCTATGTTTATTGCAGTATTATTCACACTAGCCGAGATATGGAAACAGCCTATGTATCTGTCAACAGATGAATGAAGTTTTTTTTTTTTTTTTTGAGACAGAGTCTCACTCTGTCGGCCAGACTGGAGTGCAGTGGTGCCATCTCGGCTCACTGCAACCTCCATCTCCCTGGCTGAAGTGATTCTCCTGCCTCAGCCTCCCGAGTAGCTGGGATCACAGGAGTGTGCCACTATGCCCAGCTAATTTTTATATTTTTAGTAGAGACAGGGTTTCATCATGTTGGCCAAGCTGGTCACGAACTCCTGACCTCAGGTAATCCGTCTGCCTCAGCCTCCCAAAGTGCTGGGATTACAGGTGTGAGACACCGTGCCTGGCCAATAGCTTTTTTTTTTTTTTTTTTTTTTTTTAACAGACAGAGTCTCGCTGTCACTCCAGGCTGAAGTGCAATGGCACGATCTCTGCTCACTGCAACCTCCGCCTCCTGAGTTCAAATGATTCTCCTGCCTCAGCCTCCAGAATAGCTGGGATTACAGACACCTGCCATCATGCCTGGCTAATTTTTGTATTTTTAGTAGAGACGGGGTTTCACCATGTTGGCCAGGCTGGTCTCAAACTCCTAACCTCAGGTGATCTGCCCGCCTCAGCCTCCCAAAGTGCTGGGATTACAGGCGTGAGCCACCATGCCCAGCCTAATGTACCACACTCAATGTAACTACACTTAATGATAATAACGTATTGTATACTTGAGATCTGCTGAGAGAGTGCATCACAAATGTATTCACCACACACACAGACACACGCACACACAAATATGTGAGGTGTTGGATGTGTTAGCTTCATTGTGGTAATCACTTAAAAATGTATACATCTATCAGAATGTATAAACATAGTTTTTTTTTTTTTTTTTTTTTTTTTTTTTTTTTTTTTTTTTGTCAATCACACTTCAATAAAGCTTGGGAAGAAATGAAATGTTGGGGCATCCAGAAATTGCCACAGTGAGATGCCATTCTCACATTGAAGCCAAAAGGCAATGGAGGATAAGCTTTATTGAGCTCAGTGGAAGCAGGAGGCAGGAATGAGGGATCACTCTGCAGAAGATGGAGATGGTTTAAAGCAGAAAGGGCACAGGGAAGAAATACTTTATTCCTCTCTCTTCTGTCACCCAAAGAGTCTCACCAGTGCCTCTCTTTGGTTCTATAAATAGCAAGGAAGCTGGCGAAGCCATTCAGAGGGTCAACCCCAGGGTTCTAAGCTGACCAGAGAAGGGCAGAATAGATGGAGAATAAACCCACCGCAGGCGTGGTGATATGAAACTCTTCCCCTACAAGTGTATTTCCAATCCAGTTTCCAACACTGCATAGTGATTAACCTATAAAGTTGAAATAATAAGCTGGGCACGTTGGCTCACGCCTGTAATCCCAGCACTTTGGGAGGCTGAGGTGGGCGGATCACTTGAGGCCAGGAGTTCAAGACCAGCCTGGCCAACATGGCGAAACCCCATCTCTACTAAAAATATACAAAAATTAGCCGGGCATGGTGGTGTGCACCAGTAGTCCCAGCTACTTGGGAGGCCAAGGCAGGATAATCGCTAGAACTTGGGAGGCGGAGGTTGCAGTGAGCTGAGATGGCACCACTGCACTCCAGCCTAGGCAACAGAGCAAGACTCTGTCTCAAAATAAAATAAAATAAAAAATAAAACCAGGAAGAGACCCACTTTCATACTCTTCTCTTTCCAGCCTGGTGACGAGAGAACAAAACATATCTGTGTCTACTGGGAGGGATTGGAGGGAGGCAGCTGGTCCACTGAGGGCTGCTCTCGTGTGTGCAGCAACGGTTCTTACACCAAATGCAAGTGCTTCCATCTGTCCAGCTTTGCCGTCCTCATGGCTCTTGCCCCCAAGGTACCAAGGTTAATTCCTGTGAAAACGTGTATGTCCCGGAAGCTGTGAGTCATCCTCTGCATTTCTTACAAAAAGATTCTAAAGGCCAGGCGCAGTGTCTCACACCTGTAATCTCAGCACTTTGGGAGGCCAAGCCGGGTGGATCATTTGAGGTCAGGAGTTCGAGACCAGCCTGGCCAACATGATGAAAACCCGTCTCTACTAAAAATACAAAATTAGCTGGGCATGGTGGCACACACCTGTAATCCCAGCTACTTAGGAGGCTGAGGGAGAAGAACTGAGTGAACCCAGGAAGTGGAGGTTGCAGTGAGCCGAGATTGTGCCACCGTACTCCAGCCTTGGTGACACAGCAAGACTCCATGTTAAAAAAAGAAAGAAAGAAAAACAAGAGATTCTAAGACAAGGAGGAGCTTACTTGAAAGCGGATTACAGGAAACACTAGTGGGGGATTGAGACAACGAGATGGAAGTAAGACAGATGTCAGTGCAGAAAGCATTATCAAGCCAGTTACCACCATAGGTAACTGGACTTTATTCCCTCTGGGGGACTCTGGGAGTCATTCTGTCTGAGCCGCAAGGGAGCTGGGGTATTTATACACCAACTCTCATTAGTCGTTTGTTAAGAGCTGTATCCAGCACTGGTCTAGTTGTTTTGGTTTTTAACATTCCTGTGTGATAAGTGTTATTACTGCCCTCATTTTGAAGATGAGAACACTAAATCTCAGAGAGGTAAAGTCAGTTGTTTCAGGGACTGAACTAGGAAGCCCATCTGACACTACCTCAGGGACATAACACCACCACTGGACACTATAATGGATTCCCCCTTTGGTGTTTGGTGTTTTGCAGGAGGACCCTGTGCTGACTGTAATCACCCAGGTGGGGCTGGCCATCTCTCTGCTGTGCCTCTTCCTGGCCATCCTCACCTTCCTCTTGTGCCGGCCCATCCAGAACACCAGCACCTTCCTCCACCTACAGTTCTCCCTCTGCCTCTTCCTGGCCCACCTCCTATTCCTGACGGGCATCAACAGAACTGAGCCTGAGGTAGGTAATTTGGGTAAATTACCTCATGGTCATAATGAATCCAGCCATCTTGTCCCACAAGAAGATGGAGAGCAAGGCATTAGTCAGCAGTGATGGTGCAGAGAGGAAAAGTATGAGCTCCATTTCAGTTGTCCCCCTATACAAGGGCCATTTAGCAAAGTGATTGAGTGTCAGGCTGATGGTATTAAATAGGGTAACATTAGTGGTTGTTAGGATCACCTCCAGAATGTCACAGGCTTGCCACAGTGGGAGTTATTTTTTCCTTATGTATCAGTAGAGGGTGAGCAAACAGGTCTGAAGAGTGTCTATCCTGCACCGTCAGGCTGAGGGAAGCTCTCATTTTTCCATACACAGCTCCCAAGGTCATCCTGGCGTTCTTCACATTTCAGCCAACCGGGAGGGCAAAAAGAACATGGCTGAGTCCCATGGTGGGAGGTTAATATGTGCCACACCAGGAAGTGGTGCATATCACTTCGCCTCACACTCTATTGGCTAGGATTCAGTCACATGATAACACATAACTGCAAGGTCAGTTGGGAAAACCTGACTAACATAACCTCCTAACTACCAAATCCAGCAGTCTCTCTACTTGGCATTTCTGGGTTTGTTTGTTTGTTTGTTTGTTTGTTTTTGAGATGGAGTCTTGCTCTGTCGCCCAGGCTAGAGTGTAGTGGCACGATCTAGACAGAAATAGTAGGATGTGTGTATATTACCTGATTGGATTTACTTGCTTCTTTGCATGCCGGCTAATCTTTGTTTGAATGCCATTCTTGGTGAATTTTAAATTATGAGCACTGTATCTTTTTTTAAAAAATTCTTTAAACATTTTTAGGCTTTTGAGGGGACATAATTAAGTGACTTGGAAACAGTTTGATACATTCAAGTCTTGATTCTAAGATTGGATAACGTGGTCACAGAATTCTCTTTCGTCTAGGGCTCATTTGGCCCCATTCATGATATAATACTCTCCTGATAATTTTACCTGAACTTTTGGGTGTTAAGAGAGTCTACTCTAACATATAGAGAGCCTGTTTACAGAAAATCTGCTCTAACATACAGGGAATCTGTATATTAAACTTCCCTAACACACAGAACTTCAGGTAAAATTGGGTAATAGGAACAAACCATTTGGATAATAGGAACAAACTATTTCCAGTCCTGTGTGAACTCAGAAGATGTTCTGCCTATTCCTTCTTAGGAGTCTTTTCCTAGTTTTGGTCAGTCTCCTTGCAAGCATTTGCTGATAAGTAACCAAACCCTCTGCCAGTCTCTCCCCTTCCCCGCTTCCCATCCCCACTGTCCCTCCCTACCCCGTGGTATTTGGCCTCAAAAATTCTTTCCTTCCTTCCTTCCTTCTTTCCTTCCTTCCTTCCTTCCTTCCTTCCTTCCTTCCTTCCTTCCTTCCTTCCTTCCTTCCTTCCTTCCTTCCTTCCTTCTTCTTTCTTTCTTTCTCTCTTTCTTTCTTTCTCTTTCTTTCTTTCCTTCCTTCCTCCATCCCTCCCTCCTTCCCTCCCTCCCTCCCTCCCTCTCTCTCTCTCTCTTTCCTTCTTTCTTTCTCTCCCTCTCTCTCTCTTTCTTTCTTTTTTTCTGAGATAAAGTTTTGTTCTTGTTGCCCAGGCTGGAGTGCAATGACACAGCCTCCGCTCACTGTAACCTCCACCTCCCGGGTTCAAGTGATTCTCCTGCCTCAGTCTCCCAAGTAGTTGGCATTACACATACCTGCCTCTATGTCCAGCTAATTTTGTGTGTGTGTGTTTTTAGTAGAAACAGGGTTTCACCATGTTGGCCAGGCTGGTCTTGAACTCCTGACCTCAGGTGATCCACCTGCCTCGGCCTCCCAAAGTGCTGGGATTACGGGCGTGAGCCACTGTCCCCCACCGACAGGGAAGGTTTCTACTAAGGACCGTGAGGGAGAATCTATTCCATGCCTCTCCTCTAGATTCTGGTGTTTTTCTGGCAATCTTTGGCATTCTTCAGCTTGTAGAAGCATCATCTCCATCTCTGGCTTTGTCTTCATTCGATGTTTTTCTTGTGTATGTGTCTGTGTTTGATTCTCCCTTTTCTAGAAGGATATCAACCATGTTGGATTAGGAACACACCTTGGTTTAGTATGACCTGCTCTTAAGTAATTATATCTGCAAGACCATTTTTCCAAATAAGCTCACATTCTGAGATATGGGGGGTTAGGACTTCAATATATGAATTTGAGGAGGGAAGGCAAAATTCAACACTTAACAGTCCCTTTTTTTGTTTTTGAGACAGAGTCATAGTCTGTCACTCAGGCTGGAGTGCAATGGCGCAATCTCGACTCACTGCAACCTCTGCCTCCAGGCTTCAAGTGATTCTCCTGCCTCAGTCCCCCGAGCAGCTGAAATTACAGGCACCCGCCACCACATCTGGCTAATTTTTAAAATATTTTTAGTAGAGACGGGGTTTCACCATGAGCAACAAGAGCGAAACTCTTGTTTCACTCTGACCTCATGTGATCCGCCCGACTCGGCCTCCCAAAGTGCTGGGATTACAGGCGTGAGCCACTGCACCCAGCCGTCTCCTCATACTTTGCACTTTATTTCCTCAGTTCAGCAAGACTGCTGGACTTTTGGGGCATTACTTCTCCCTGAAGAATGACCCGTAGACTCTCTTCAGGTAGTGAGTAGACGACCTGAGAACATTAACTCATTTTTTCCTCCTTTTTTTTTGAGAAGGAGTTTCGCTCTTATTGTCCAGGCTGGGGCACAATGGCGCAATCTCGGCTTACTGCAACCTCTGCCTCCTGGGTTCAAGCTATTCGCCTGCCTCAGCCTCCAGAATAGCTGGGATTATAGGCATGAGCCACCACGCCCAACTAATTTTGTATTTTTAGTAGAGATGGGGTTTCTCCATGTTGGTCAGACTGGTCTTGAACTCCTGACCTCAGGTGATCTGCCCGTCTGGGCCTCCCAAAGTGCTGGGATTATACGCATGAGCCACTGTGCTCGGCCTTTCCCTCCTTTTAGAGATCACGGTAAACATAAGTACTCAATGCCTATTCTCCAATATCTGTAATTCATAATGTCACACATGTCATTTAGCATTTAGTTTTTTAATATGGGAGGGTAAATCCCATCCTCATTATGTTATCACGATTAGAAATGGAAACCTTATTCCACACATGGAATGGAAAATTTTGTGTCTGTGAACACATCTGGAGAATTATGAGAAATCATGAAGCATGACTTCTATGAAAGTATATTTATTTGCTGTGGCTGCCATAACAAGGTACCACAAACAGGGTGATTTAAACAATGGAAATTAATTTTCTCATAATTCTGGAGGCTCATGGTCTGAGATCAAGATGTCAGCAGGATTGGCTTTTTTTGAGGCCCTTTTCCTTGGCTTGTTGATGGCGGTCTTCTCCCTGTGTTCTCACTTGGTCATCCATTTGCGTGTGTCTGCATTCTAATCTCCTATTTTTTAATTTTTATTTATTATTATTTTTAAGATGGAGTTTCGCTCTTGTTGCCCGGGCTATGGCGCAATCTCATCTCACTGCAATATCCGCCTCCCGGGTTCAAGCGATTCTCCTGCTTCAGCCTCCCTAGTAGCTTGGATTACAGGCATGTGCCACCACGCCCAGCTAATTTTTGTATTTTTAGTAGAGACGGGGTTTCTCCGTGTTGGTCAGGCTGGTCTTGAACTCCCAACCTCAAGTGATCCATCCTCCTCTATGTACATCGAAAAATAGGAGATTTTTAGATGTACATAACTCGTATTGGATTAGGGCCCACATATCTGAACTTATTTTAACTTAATGACCTCTTGGAGAGCCCCGTCTCCAAGTACACTCACCTTCTGTGACACTGGGGATTAGAACATCAGCACATGATTTTTTTTTTCTTTTTTCTTTTTTTTGAGATGGAATCTCGCTCTTTTCACGCAGGCTGGAGTGCAATGGCGCAATCTCAGCTCACTGCAACCTCCGCCTCCTCCCAGGTTCAAGCGATTGTCCTGCCTCAGCCTCCCGAGTAGCTGGGATTACAGGCATGCACCACCACACCTGGCTAATTTTTGTATTTTTAGTAGAGATGAGGTTTCACCATGTTGGCCAGGCTGGTCTCAAGCTCCTGACCTCAGGTGATCCACCCACCTCGGCCTCCCAAAATGCTGGGGATTACAGGCGTGAGCCACCGCACCTAGCCAATAGATGTGTTTTTAAGAGTTTCCACTATGGACATTTGGAGCTCAATTCCACCGAGGAGCCCCAGGGGGCAGTGTAAAGAACATGTCTTAGATATTAGTGGATTCTACCAATTTTTGTTTATTATACATTTGGGGGCTGTTCCCACGACATGTATTCCTTGGGTTTCTACCCTGCTCTATGCATGATGTAAACAGACTTCAGTAACTAGCAGAAGTCCTCAGAAAATGTTTAGCCCCCAGGCAAAATGTTATAGGTGCTCAAATAGAAATTCCAGGCAGCATCCAGGAAATGCTACATGCTGAGCATATAATCAGGTACAGACCACATCTGCTGCACACCCCTGACTCTTCTGTTCCCTTCAGGTGCTGTGCTCCGTCATTGCAGGGCTGCTGCACTTCCTCTACCTGGCTTGCTTCACCTGGATGCTCCTGGAAGGGCTGTACCTCTTCCTTACCGTCAGGAACCTCAGGGTGGCCAACTACACCAGCATGGGCAGATTCAAGAAGAGGTTCATGTACCCTGTAGGCTACGGGGTCCCAGCTGTGATTACTGCTGTGTCTGCAATAGTTGGACCCCAGAATTATGGAACATTTACTCAGTAAGCATAATGCGTGTCTTTATGATGGTGGTAGCAATGGCCATGGTTCCTGCATGACTTAAAATCAAAATGTTTTCTTAGTCCATCTTTTCTTTTTTTTTTTTTTTTTTTTTTTGAGATGGAGTTTTGCTCTGGTTGCCCAGGCTGGAGTGCAATGGTGAGGTCTTGGCTCACTGCAACCTCCATCTCCCGGATTCAAGTTATTCTCCTGCCTCAGCTTCCCAAGTAGCTGGGACTACAGGCGCCTGCCACCATGCCTGGCTTATTTTTGTATTTTTAGTGGAGACAGGGTTTCACCATGTTGGCTAGGCTGGTCTCGAACTCCTGACCTCAGGTGATCCACATGCCTCGGCCTCCCAAGGTGCTGGGATTATAGGCATGAACCTTCGCACTCAGCCCTTAGTCCATCTTTTAATTGCCAATTATACTTCAAACCAGTCCTTCCTTAAGCCTGAATTCTGTTTTCTCTTGAAAATCCCTAGAGCAGTGGTTCTCAGCATCTTTGAGGTTGGATCCTTTTGAGAATTTTTTTGAAAGTCAAAGCCCCTTTCCTCAGACAAATGTACATATAAACAAAATTTTGAATACAACTTCAGTTAATTCCGAGACAGGAACAGCAGATTCTGGCCAGGCACAGTGACTCACACCTGTAATTCCAGCAGTTTGGGAGGCTGAGGTGGGCGGATCACCTGAGGTCAGGAGTTCAAGACCAGCCTGGCCAACATGGTGAAACCGCGACTCTACTAAAAACACAAAAAATTAGCTGGGCGTGGTGGTGGATGCCTGTAATCCCAGCTACTCAGGAGGCTAAGGCAGGAGAATCGCTTGAACCCAGGAGGCAGAGGTTGCAGTGAGCAGAGATTGCACCATGGCACTCCAGCCTGGACAACAAGAGCAACACTTCGTGTCAAAAGGAAAAAAAAAAAGTAAATTCAGAGCCCCACATTAAGCACCCATGATCTACATGTTCTCCTGGATTCTGAAAGAGTAGGTGGAATGGGCTGAGATGAATCTCCAAGATGTAAAGAATAACACCAATATTAAAAGTATCAAAGCCCTGTGGTGCATCAAAAATGGTGCTTCCTCTGTGCAGCAGCTCATGCCATTCTCACCATGACCCTATGACGTCAGCAGTTTATTTTCTTATGCACAGGACACCTGGGCTTGAGTGCATTTCATAAACTTTTCCAAGGTCAGAGCTGCAAGGTGAGTAAGTCAGAATTTTCAAGGCAATACTCTGAATAGCCATGTTTTAGTGCTTCACTAAAGAAGCTTGCAAAACTCAACACACAACACTTAGTTGAAGTAGTTAATATTTTGTTAATGGTGCTTGGGTTAGGAAGTAGGTTGTGCATACACTAAAACATCATGTATGTTGTTTTATCATGTATGTTGTCCTTTTTTTTTTTTTTTTGCAATGGAGTCTTGCTCACCTGCCCAGGCTGGAGTACAGTGGCGTGATCTCGGCTCACTGCAGCCACCATCTCCCGGGTTCAAACAATTCTCCCGTCTCAGCCTCCTGAGTAGCTGGGATTACAGGCACCCGCTATCATGCCCGGCTAATTTTTGTATTTTTTAGTGGAGATGGGGTTTCACCATGTTGGCCAGGCTGGTCTTGAACTCCAGACCTCAAGTGATCTGCCTGCCTTGGCCTCCCAATGTTGTCCCTCTTAAAGTCAAAGAGATGCTTTGTTTCCAGCTTGAACTCTATATCCTGCCACAATGGTGGAGATAGAATGGTAGAGGAGTTGACCAACATTTTCATGTTTTTTTGTTTGTTTGTTTGTTTGTTTGTTTGATTTTTTTTTACAATTTTAGGTACTCCCTTCTGATTTTTTTCTATTATGGGAGATGGAAATTTGGTGTGTGTGTTTTTTTTAAAATTATACTTTAAGTTCTAGGATACATGTGCATAACGTGCAGGTTTGTTACATATGTATACATGTGCCATGTTGGTATGCTGCACCCATTAACTTGCTAATTACATTAGGTATATCTCCTAATGCTATCCCTCCCCCCTCCCCCCTCCCCACAATAGGCCCCGGTGTGTGATGTTCCTCACCCTATGTCCAAGTGATCTAATGCGGTGTTTGGTTTTCTGTCCTTGCAATAGTTTGCTCAGAATGATGGTTTCCATCTTCATCCATGTCCTTACAAAGGACATTAACTCATTCTTTTTTATGGCTGCATAGTATTCCATGGTGTATATGTGCCACATTTCCTTAATCCAGTCTATCATTGATGGACATTTGGGTTGCCATTGTGGAAGACAGTGTGGCGATTCCTCAAGGATCTAGAACTAGAAATACCATTTGACCCAGCCATCCCATTACTGGTTATACACCCAAAGGATTATAAATCATGCTGCTGTAGAAACACATGCACACATATGTTTATTGCAGCACTATTCACTATAGCAAAGACTTGGAACCAACATTTTCAATAAAAGACCAGATAGTAAATATGTTTGGCTTTGCTGGCCACAGGGTCTCTGAGGTGACTACTCAATGCTGCCCATGTAGTGTGAAAGCAGCATTGACAATACATAGCTGAATGAGTATGATTGTTTTTTTTTTTTTTTTTTTTTGAGACAGAGTCTTGCTCTGTCGCCTGGGCTGGAGTGCAGTGGCTGGATCTCAGCTCACTGCAAGCTCCGCCTCCCGGGTTTACGCCATTCTCCTGCCTCAGCCTCCCATGTACCTGGGACTACAGGCGCCCGCCACCTTGCCCGGCTAGTTTTTTGTATTTTTTAGTAGAGACAGGGTTTCACCGTGTTAGCCAGGATGGTCTCGATCTCCTGACGTCGTGATCCACCCGTCTCGGCCTCCCAAAGTGCTGGGATTACAGGCTTGAGCCACCGTGCCCAGCCTATTGTCTTTCAATAAAACTTATGAAAGCAAGTAGCGGGCTGGATCTGACCCATGGGCCATAGTTGGCAACCCTTCGGATAGAACTTAAGTTTGGAATCTTGTCTGCCTACTAAATGTTGGAGATTCAGGCTCTCAGCTTCCCTTTAAAAATAAGGTATGCTACCTTTGCCATCATAAGCCAAGAAAGAATATGCATTATTTGGACAACAGAGTACCTGATGCATGGAATATGCTTAATTAGAGTTAGTTTTTATAGCTGTAGTTAAGTTATTGTTTTTACTCTCTCATTATAGCAATGATTATCAAGTTGCTAACTACATTTATTACCATTAACTCATTGCTAGGAACTGTAGTCAAAAACTTGAAGCACATTATCTTCTTTAATCTTTCCTACAAGTTCTATATGAAGGCAGTGACAAAATTCTGATGAAAAAAAATCAAAGGATATCCAAATAGAGAGATATTCTATGTTCATGGATAAGAAGACTCAACGTTGTCAAGATGGCAGTTCTTCCCAACTTGATCTATAGATCCAACACATTCCAAATCAGAATCCCAGAAAATTATTTTGTGGATATTGACAAATTGATTCTGAAGTTTAGATAAAGGAGGCAAAAAACCTAGAATGACCAACACTGTTTAGAAGGAGAACAACGAAGACAGAGAACTGACATTCCCTGACTTCAAGCCTCAGTAGAGAGCTACAGTCATCATTTAATCTTTCCAGTACTTTGATCAGCTCTATGATACACTTGAAAAAACTCAGCCTCAGAGCATGCATCTGCGTCAAATGAGAACTCACATCTGACTCCATCTAAAATTCGGGATTCTGAGCGAAGCAACTCCTGGCTCTGTTCAGATCTTGCACCAGGAGCCTGCATTCAAGCTCTCTGCCTTCTCCCAGGGAAGAGGCAGCTAATGCTTCTCTCTCTTTCTCAACAGCTGTTGGCTCAAGCCTGATAAAGGATTCATCTGGAGCTTCACCGGGCCAGTGGCAGTCATTATCTTGGTAGGTGATAAGTATTTATGGGTGTGCCCGCCTTGGGTTGACCAAACATATAAAATGTTTTTCTTATCTAAGGGCAAATGAGATGCAGATAAGAAATACAGCCTAATGTGATCAATCCCTCTTCCCGAAAGTACTGTCTTCACTTTTCTTTCCTTGGATTCCTCCTGGCTCACTTGTTGCTTTGATGTAATAATATCACCTCTCCTGGGACTTCTTTTTCAAAATGCTGTTACTCATTCATTCAACAAATACTTAATGGTTGGCCTCTCTACACAGGGCGACATGGTTTCCTGTTTGCCAGAAACTTTCTGATGACACCTGTTCCCTGGTAGAGACATTAATAGCACCCTTCCACTTTCAAAGGGTCCTGGTTTGAATGATAAATTGTATCGTCACCGAATCAAGCACTAAATGCTGCAGGGTATATGCTGTGTGTTGCACATAATAGACCAGAACATATGTGTGTACCATCTTTATAAAACCTGTGTCTTTTGGGAAAAGATTCCTAGGTCCCCCTGAAATTAGACTGTATAAAATGGCTCCAAAAGAAAATTCCAAGTCACTTTTCTTCATGCGGTTCCCACAGATAAACCTGGTGTTCTACTTCCAAATTCTGTGGATTTTGAGAAGCAAACTTTCCTCCCTCAATAAAGAAGTTTCCACCATTCAGGACACCAGGTAAGAGGGCATCAGAATCAGTGGTACCCACACGTTATTCCTACATGATCACTCTTTCGGGAAAAAAAGAACCCACGCAGAAATATGATATAAATTACCCTGGTGTACAATAAAGGGTATGTGAAGGACAATTTATAGAAGAAATAGAAACTCTGATTTTCAGGTAACTTCATTTCCGTATTCAATAAATATTCATGCTGAGTGTGGTGACTCACACTTGTAATCCCAGCACTTACGGAGGCTGAGGTGACAGGACTGTTTGAGTCTAGCTGCTCAAGGCCAGCCGGGCAACATATTGAGACCCCTGTCTCTACAACAAATTTACAAAATTGGCTGTGCGTAGTGGTGTGTGTCTGCAGTCCCAGCTATTTGGGAGGCTGCAAAAGGAGAATCACTTGAGCCGGGGAGGTTGAGGCTGCAGTGAGCTATGATCACGTCACTGTACTCCATCCTGGGCAACAGAGCGAGACTGTCTCAAAAAAAAAAAAAAAAAAAGAAAGAAAAAGAAACATTCATCAAGTGCCTCCTTTGTATAACATACTCTTCCAAGAGTATCAACATCCTCCTCCCACTCCACCAAGAGCCCATATACCTCTGGACTCTGTTTTCTTTCTTTCTTTCTTTCTTTCTTTCTTTCTTTCTTTCTTTCTTTCTTTCTTTCTTTCTTTCTTTCTTTCTTTCTTCTTTCCCTTTCTTTCGTTTCTTCTGGGTGTCTTTCTCTCTTGCTTCGTTCTTTCTTTTTTCTTTCTTTCCTCTTCTCTTCCTCGCCTTCCCGCCTTCCCTCCTTCCCCTTCCCTCCCTCCCTCCCGCCCTCCTCCCTCCCTCCTCACTCTTCCCTCCTTATCCTTCCTTCCTTCCTTCCTTCCTTCCTTCCTTCCTTCCTTCCTTCCTCCTTCCTTTCTTCGCCCTCTCTCTCTCTCTTTCTTCTTTCTTTTCTTTTCTTTTTTTTTTGAGACTGAGTGTCACTCTGTCACCTAGGCTGGAGTCCAGTGGCACAATCTCGGTTCACTGCAACCTCCATCTCCTGGGTTCAAGGAATTCTCCTGGGTTCAAGCAATTCTCCTGTCTCAGCCTCCTGAGTAGCTGGGACTACAGGTGCACACCACCACGCCCGGCTAATTTTTGTATTTTTAGTAGAGACAGGGTGTCACCATGTTGGTCAGGCTGGTCTCGAACTCCTGACCTCAGACGATACACCCGCCTCAGCCTTCCAAAGTGCTGAGATTACAGGCATGAGCCACCACACCTGACCTGGACTCCATTTCTTTGGTTGTAGAAAGCCAATTCTCATGGGTACCAATCTACACTATTAAAAATAATGATGACAAAAACTAATGTTCAATAGAATCTTGATAGATGCTGGACATTTATCAATATTATTTCATGGTATGCTAATACTTTCAACCCATGGGGTGAATGCTACTAATACTCTCATTGATAATATGAGCCCACAGCTCACCTTACCCAAGGTGGGTGAGGATGGGTGGGTAAGGATCTTGCATTGGTGAGTCATGTGTATGAAAATTAAAAGGACTATCTGTCTAATTTCAAGCCCTGTCTCTAGTCTCCTCTACTTATCAAACCAGTCTGACATTTCTTAGCCTTGGTTTCCTCAATTATTGAGGGTCAAAGTGCCACCCTTCTTGGTGGTTCCCCATCCCCCTATTTCTCAATTCCTTACCCTCTAAGGGCTCACTTCTTCCTTAGAACTGCAAGCAGCAAGCTCCATGACTGACCTCATCCCCAGCAGTCATGCCCCGTTGCCAACCTCTTCCTCTTGCTGGTGAATAGACAGTTATCCTGTTGTGCTACACTAGGTTAATGTCATACTTTGGGGTAGAGATTAACTATCTCGTCTGTTTCCTAAGTAGTAAATCCAAGGTTAACACTGACATGGTGGAAACATCGTGCTCTTTCAATAGGAAGGACTTGGATTCTAGAAATTTCAGACATCATGGCAGGAAGGGGAGGCTGGATAAAAGGAGTTGAGAGACTCGTTTCAGATCTGTTAGAAGCCCCCATCCACTTGAGTCCCTTTGCCTCCTAAGCTCCAGAATTAACCATAGCGCCATCGAATCCCATAACTGGCCAGGCACACGCCTGTAATCCCAGCACTTTGGGAAGCTGAGGCGGGTGGACCATAAGGTCAAGAGATCGAGACCATCGTGGCCAACATGGCAAAACCCCGTCTTTACTAAAAATACAAAAATTAGCTGGGCGTGGTGGTGGGCACCTGTAGTTCCAGCTACTCGGGAGGCTGAGGCAGGAGAATCGCTTGAACCTGGGAGGCGGAGGTTGCAGTGAGCCGAGATTGCACCACTGCTCTCCAGCTTGAGCAACAGAGCAAGACTCCATCTCAAAAAGAAACAAAAATCGCATATTTATGACTCCCTTTGCCTGCACCTTGGCTCTGTCTTCTTCTCCCTGCAGACTGACTTCCCACAGCTGATGAACAGGGCAGAGCCACCCCAAAGGGGTCTCACAGATTCATTCTCCAAGCCTCTTACTTCAAATACTTAAGACAGAAAATCTGGTTGGCTGGGGGGAAAATGGATTGATTGACTCCTTATAGGTCAGGTGTCTACTCTGGGGCAACTGCCTATGGTCAGTGGGGATGAAGCCATATAGCACCCTTTAGGTCAAAGAGAAAGTTGTCATGGGAGAATCCTGATATACCAGTGATTATGCTATCTCCTAAATGTAGACATAGGTAGATTTTCTGTCATTTCTATAAGTATATCTCTTTCTGTAAGCGTAAATGGAAGGAGGACTGGTTATAAGAAAAATCACCAAGCTAGATTGCAGTTGTGGAAAACCTAGGAACCAAATCAGGAGCAGGAAGGACTGATTAGCAAGTTTATCACAAACCATAATATGTATTGAGCAAGTTTATCACAAACCATAATATGTATTGAGTATTACAATCTAGGCATTGTTCTAAGGACTGGAGATAAAGCAGTGAGTAAAACAGACCAAAATCCCTGCCCTCATGGTGTTTATATTCCCAGGGGGTAACACAAAAAGTAAAAAGTGAAGTCGCATACACACACACACACACACACACACTCACACACACTCATTAGCTCTCCCAGCCAGCTGCCATCAACAATCCCACTCCATTATATGAAACACAATATTTTTTGTGTGAAGAAATCCAACATTATGTTATGTTCTAAAGTCAGGAATTCACCATTATTCAAATTTTTAAATACAGATTTCTAGAAGGCATTTTCCCATAAATCTTCCAAAAAGTGTAGGCAGAAGACATGCAGATAAATCAAATTATTTTCAACGGTGGGGAAAAAGCACTATTCTCAGTGATTTGCTATGACTGAAACCATGGGTTCCACTTCATGCTCAAGCTGTGTGACCTTGTTGTATATGTCACTTAACTGCATGAAGCTGTTGTGAGGTTTAAATAAAGGAAAGCATTTAGTTAGCACTAATGTTAACTACACTTGTGGTGAATACCTGGTAAACCGTAGTTATTATTACTTTTATTCCCTGCAGAGGCATGACATTTAAAGCCATTGCTCAGCTATTTATCCTGGGCTGTTCTTGGGGCCTTGGTCTTTTTATGGTTGAAGAAGTAGGGAAGACGATTGGATCAATCTTTGCATACTCATTCACCATCATCAACACTCTTCAGGGAGCATTGCTGTTTGTGGTACACTGTCTCCTTAATCGCCAGGTAAGGCTACTTATTTTGTCTGTCATCAGCCTAGTCCCAAAGTCTAATCGAATGGTTGTTCACATTCTCACTCTTCTCTGACCTTTTATAATTGTATTTTGGGGTCGTCTTGATTTGAGGATGAGGGTTTAGGTGTTGCTGGGGTATGCTATATCCTGTGGGTTCCATCTGTTTAGCATCATATCTCTGAAGAGCATGGATCAGTCAGGATAAGATGGATTATGCTGCAATAACAAATAGCCCCTTGCTTCCCACACTCAGTCTTAGCAACTTACAACAATAAATGTTTATTTCTTGCTTGTGCTACATAAGTACATCGTCTTTCCTCTGGGGTGCAGGCTGAAGGTGTGACCTCTTTAGAACATTGATGGTTTCATGGCACAGGAAAAGGAGATTGTGGGAAAGCACAGCTTAGCTCTCTTAAAGCTTCTACCTAGTAGTGATGCACCTCTGTTCTGCTCTCATTTAATTGGTCAAAGCAAGTCACGTGGCCATACCTCAGTTCACCAAGAAGGGGATGAATAATCCTCCTGTAGTGAGGGGCACTACAGGAAGTGATGCTGAAATATGTGGTACAATCTACCACAAACTCAAAGAGACTTCAAGTCTAATCCCAGTTCCTCCACTGAGTAGGTGGCTGTGTGACTCTGGGTAAACTTCCTATCCTTTCTGAGGATCACCTGTAGTTTTCTCATCTGCAAATGTGGTGATGCCTTCATTACAGGGTTGAATATTTAGATGAATCAGTGCAATCTCCTGGCATAGTCCTTAGTACATATTAGGATCTCAGTGAGTGTTGCTATTTCAATTTTACTCTCCATAGAAAGTTAGGACCAGTTCTCCTGGCATTTTCCCTTTGCTGCTGAATAAAACTACAAGCAGTTAAGATGCTAGTGGCAAAATGCTATCTTAACATGTCATTAATTTCTCTTCAATCTTTTAGTGCCTTAATGCTTGCTACTTCTCACTCACAGAAGAAGTAAAATCAGTTTTAGCATGTTAAGGAGGTTAGAGGAAGGCAATTCTTGGAATCATGGAGGATGGGTGAGTGTAATGGCTAGCGTCAGGGCTCTAAATAAAGATGACGAGGTTTTGAGTCCTGGCTGTGTGACCTTGGGCATGTCCATTTACCTGCAAGAGTCTCAACTTCTTCATCTTTAATTGTGGGTAGGAGAAATGTCTTTCTCACTCCATTTATGTAAGAATTAAATGATATATTGCATATACAGTGTATTGAATATAGCTAGTGTTCAACAAATGGTGACCTTCACCATCGTATAATCACCAACACTACCACCATTATCATCTAACCATCATCACAATAGTCACTTTTATCATTACCACCATTATCATCTTTATCATAATCACCTTCACCATCACCACTTTCATTACCTTTATCACACCTTCATCATCTTTACTATTATCACCATCACCATCATCACCATTACCATAACCTTTAATATCACCCTTATCATCCTCACTAGCATCACCACCACCTTTATCATCACTTTCACCATCATCACCTTCATCACGATCATCACCATCACCATCATCACCATTACCATCACCTTCATCATCACCTTCACATTACTTTCATCAACATCACTATCACCACCGTCACCATGACCTTCATCATCACCATCATCACCTTCATCATGATCATTTTCATCATCATCACCATCATCACCTTCATCATCACCATCATCACCTTCATCATGATCATTTTCATCATCATCACCATCATCACCTTCATCATCACCATCATCACCTTCATCATGATCATTTTCATCATCATCACCATCATCACCTTCATCATCACCATCATCACCTTCATCATGATCATTTTCATCATCATCACCATCATCACCGCTACTTTTACCATTGTCCGTTCCATTATCATCAACTTCATCATCATCACCTTCACCATCATCATCACTATCACCTTCATTATCATCATCTTCATTATCACCCTCACCATAATCACCATTACCATCACCTTCACCATCACCAATTTCATTACCTTTATCACCTTCATCATCATCACCTTCATCATCACCATCATCATAATTACCTTCATTACCACCACCATCATCAACAATCACCTTCATCACCATCATCATCATCTATTGAGTCCTATAGTGTCTGATATTTAATACACACCTTTTTTTACAACTGAGAAGTTTGAGTTTAAATAAAATGAATCAACATAAGCATGGCCAAGATCATATGGAAAGCTAGAAAGAGAGTAGGGCTTGGTGTCTTTATCTTTAACCTCCCATTTTAGGATCCTTTCTCCTAAACTGAGTCCTGGATGTAACATGGACCTCTCTACTCAAATTTCCAGGTGCGAATGGAATACAAAAAATGGTTTAGAGGGATGCGGAAAGGAGTAGAAACTGAAAGCACCGAGATGTCTCGCTCTACTACCCAAACCAAAACGGTAACATCAGCTCTTTCTGAGTTGCTTATTGGAACCCAACATCTCATGCCTCTGGAAACTTCCTGATTCTTTGATCTGAAAGAAAAGAGAAATTGCATTAGGTTCCCGTTTTGTGCAGCTGAAGTTTCTGGGTATTGAGACCAAAACCAGAACCAACCCTTCCTTCCTTCCTTCCTTCCTTCCTTCCTTCCTTCCTTCCTTCCTTCCTTCCTTCCTTCCTCCCTCCCTCCCTCCCTCCCTCCCTCCCTCCCTCCCTCCCTTCCTTTCTTCTTTTTCTCTCTTTTTTTCTTGCTCTCTCTCAGTCTCTTTCTCTCCCTCACTCCTGGTTTCCCTTTCCTTCCTTACATTTTATTTCTTTCTCACTCTCTTTTTCACTATCTCTCTTTGTCACTCCCTTCCTCCTTCTCTTTCTTTTCTGACTCTCTGATCCATTCTTTCTATCCCTCCCTCCTTCTCTTCCTCTCTGTTTTCATTTCTTCCTTCAACAAATATCCAAAGGATATTTAACATTTTTAAAAATTTATTAACTACACTCATTTAACAAATATTTATTGTCCACTATGTGCCAGGCACTGTTTAGGTGCCGGAGAATCATCATTGACAGTAGTCCTTGACCTCACAGAGCTAACATTCTAGTTGGGTGAGGGGACTGACAACAGACCTCAAAAAGTGAATTTTATGGTATGTTACAAAGTGATAAATGCTTCAGAAAAAAAATAGAGCAATGGAGAACAGCCAGGAATGACAGGGTGGGAGGATTTCAGTTTTAAATAAGGTGACTACAAGAAGTTGGCACTTGACCAAAAATTTGAAGGCTGTGTATGATAAAAACGACCTCTGGTTTGTGAAATTATCTAGATTTGGAGGACTAGGAAGAGGCTTTTGGTCAGAAACCACAGATTCCTGAGTGCTGTGATTCATGAAACTGGATTTGTCCTTAGAGGGCAGCCTAAATGCTAAGACCATGGAGCTGTTGCAAAGATATGAGCTTTATTTGGGACAGAGAGCTTCTTAGCTAGGGTAGCACCTCTCATCGTGAGGATTAAATGATGTCAAATAAGCACGTAGAAGGCTGCCTGGCACCACAGGAAGCCCCTGTAAATGTTTGTGAAAAGATAAAATAAAATAACCATTATCAGATGGTGGAGCTTTTTTGGAGGAGGGTGGGAAGTTGTAATGTCAGATATTGAGCTTTGGACCTTACAGAAATCCTAGCTTGTCATCTCTGGGCAGGTTAGAAGTTTTAGTTAATTTCTGAGGTATTACATTCTCTTTCACCTTTTCTCCTTATTATCTTTCCCCCAAGTAGGAAGAAGTGGGGAAGTCCTCAGAATGCATTCATAAAGGAGACACTCCATCATCATCTGCAGTTTCAAGCAAGCAACGGCAGCCACAGGTTCATCTGGTCTCTGTTGATTGGCTAAAGATGAACTGACCTGGCAAATGCCATGGCAATGACCCGGAAGTTACCACTCCTTTCCGTTTGTCTACGGCGCCCCTGTGGTCACACACAGATTGGACAAATGCTACTATTTCTAGCTTTCCTGTGAAAAGTCCAGGCTCATTCACCTATTTTGGCTTTTTATCTTCATAGAAAGAACAAGCCATTTGGGAGAATTCTTAGATTCAGAGTCCGGTAGTGTGGTAGATACAGTGAAGTGTCTGAAGGATGCATTTTAAAGATGGCGGGCGGGAGATGTGGATTTTCTTCTTGGAGCTGCAGCCACCTTGCCAGAAAATCACTAACTGGAATCTGGATTCAGCTCATAGTTCCCTTTCTGGCCTCTCTGCTGTATTTTATGCTCACAAAGATCTTACATCATCACTCCACATTCACATAATTCAGCAATTTCCATGCAGTTCAATATTAAAGAGGGTGTTGCATTTCACAATACAAAAAGGTATCATTTCAGCTTAGGGGTGCATTGTCATTGGACAGGCTCTTTTGTCCAAGACACTGACATTTCCCCCATTTTCTTTACCTGAGACTTTTTTTGTTTGTTTTGTTTTGTTTTGTTTTGACAGGGTTTTGCACTTGTTGCCCAGGCTGGAATGCAGTGGTGTCATCTCGGTTCACTGCAACCTCTGCTTCCTGGGTTCAAGAGATTCTCCTGCTTCAGCCTCCCAAGTAGCTGGGATTACAGGCGGCCGCCACAACGCCCGGCTTGTTTTTTGTATTTTTAGTAGAGACAGGGTTTCACCATTGTTGGCCAGACTAGTCTTGAACTCCTGACCTCAGGTGATCCACCCACCTTGGCTTCCCAAAGTGCTGGGATTACAGGCGTGAGCCACCGAGCCCGGCCTGCCTGAGACTTCTTGAACCTGCATGTACACATGGATTAAAGATCATTTTGTTTTCTTAGTGTCTTCTTGAACATGTCCCAGTACAAATGTCCAGAAACAAAAACCGTGGGGCATTCAAGACTCATTTTTTCATTTTACCATTTCTAATTACTTTTGCAAAGTTACTGGGTTTTAGGTATGGTTTTCAGCGCATTAATAAATGTGTGGATGATTGTTATGACAGAATAGCTCCAAAAAGATTTTAAATGCTAATGACTGCCAATGTTAAAATACGCAAGAATCATCATCATTTATTTGAAGAAATTTCAGACCAGGTGTGGTGGCTCATGCCTGTAATCCCAGCACTTTGGGAGGCTGAGGTAGGAGGATTGCTTGAGGCCAGGAGTTTGAGACGCCCTGGAAAACACAGTGAGACCCCATATCTACAAACAATTTATGAAATTAGCTAAGTATAGTGGTGCATTCCTGTAATCCCCGCTACACAGGAGGCTGAGGCAGTAGGATCGCTTGAGCCCCAGGAATTCGAGGCTATAGTGAGCTGTGATTGCACCACTGCACTCCAGCCTGGGAGGCCGTGATACTCTGTCTTAAAAAAAGAAAAGAAAAAAAAAAAAAAGAAAATCACGTGAGCTCTTCTTTTGGGGTTGCAGACAAAGGGTTGAGGACTTTTCTGCTTAATTAACGCAAATGTCTCCTCCATAGATGTAAACAGTGTAGTGTACATGCACTCCACCTACTGGCTTTGAAGTCGTGTAATTCCTTTGGAAAAGAAAAAATGTAGGGATATTCACATGGTTGCAAAATGTGTGCATGCTGTGCAACTTTTTGTTTTGCATAATTTCAAATTTACACGAATATAGGCTGCGTAAAATGCAATCTTCCTGGGCAGCTGACAAGCCCTTGTGCCGAATTCCTACTCATGTTGCTATTGCTCTCTGGTCCTTGGCAGTTGAAGAAAGACAATAAATAAGCTACGTATTGTAGGTGCTGCAGGTTTGAATTCAGACTCCTCTATTGGCCATTTTCCCTCCCTTCCAATTTGAAGGCTTCCTTCCTTCCTTCCTTCCTTCCTTCCTTCCTTCCTTCCTTCCTTCCTTCCTTCCTTCCTTCCTTCTCTCTCTCTCTGTCTCTCTTTCTTTCTTTCTTGTTTTTTTGTTTTGTTTTTGTGGAGTTTCGCTCTTGTTGCCCAGGCTGGAGTGCAATGGCGCAGTCTCGGCTCACCGCAACCTATGCCTCTCAGGTTCAAGCGATTCTCCTGCCTCAGCCTCCCGAGTACCTTGGATTACAGGCATACACCACCATGCCCGCCCAGTTAATTTTGTATTTTTAGTAGAGATGGAGTTTCTCCATGTTGGCCAGGCTGCTCTCGAAGTCCTGACCTAAGGTGATCCACCTGCCTCAGCCTCTCAAAGTGCTGAGATTTCAGGTGTGAGCCACTGTGCCCGGTAGGCTCCTTTCTTTCTTTCCTGCCTCTCCCATGCTTTTCCACTCTTTTTAAGAGCCAGTATGGCTTCTGCTTCCTTCAAAACCAATTTCTTATTTGGGCTTTCAAATAAATCCATCTTTTTTTCTTTTTTCTTTTTTCTTTTTTTTTTTTTTTTTGAGATGGAGTCTTGCTGTGTGGCTAGGCTGGAGTGCAATGACACCATCTCGGCTTGCTGCAAGGTACCCCTTCCGGGTTCAAGCAATTCTCCTGCCTCAGCCTCCAGAGTATCTGGGACTACAGGCACGTGCCAGCATGCCATGCCCAGCTAATTTTTCTATTTTTAGTAGAGACAGAGTTTCACCATGTTGGCCAGGTTGGTCTTGAACTCCTGACCTCGTGATCCACCCACGTCAGCCTCCTAAAGTGCTGGGATTACAGGCGTGAGCCACTGCGCCTGGCCAAGTAAATCCATCTTTTAAACTCAATTTATTCAGGCCTGTACAGCATGACTTACCCCTCCACGTGGTGTGCTGTTTCACAAATGATGTTGTGTGTGTTTGTAAATCATGCCTCCCTGAATTATGTTAAATTTTTATCTATTTATTTATTTAGAGACCAGTTATGAGACTGGCTAATGTTTGTATTTTTGGTAGAGACGGGGTTTTGCCATGTTGCCCAGGCTGATCTTGAACTCCTGGGCTCAAGTCATTCGCCCACCTCAGCCTCCCAAAGTGCTAGGATTACAGGCATGAACCACCATGCCCGGCCTGTAATGGTTTATTTTTTACAGTTTGGGAAAGTTTTGGCAGCCTTTGTACAGTGAAAAATGTTTGTCTTTAATCAAACACTAAGGGGAACATATAAATTTCTTCCCACTTATAACCTACTACTAATTTTAAAGGCACATAGTAGAGTGTTAAAATTTTAGCTCAAAGATATTCATTACAGTGTTGTTTATAGTGCTGAAAATTTAGAAATGATACAAACTGGGATTAAATACTTTATGACACATGAACACCCCAGATTACCATGAAGACCTTCAAAAAAAGAAAAAAAAAGAAGTTTTAAAATATTTGGGGCTAGGTGCAGTGGCTCATGCCTGTAATCCCAGCACTTTGAGAGGCTGAAGCAGGAGGACTGCTTGAGCTCAGGAGTTCGAGGCCAGCCTGGGTAACATAGTGAGACCACCCCTCGATCCCATTTCTACAAAAATTTTTTAAAAAATTAGCCAGGCATAGTAGTGGGCACCTGTAGCTCCAGCTACTTGGGAGGCTGAGGTGGGAGGATCACTTGAGTGCAGGAGTTTGACGTGTAGTGAGCTATGACTGTGCCGACTGCACTGCAGCCTGGGTGAGAGTGAGATCTGTCACTAAATAATAATAATTGGCTGGGCACAGTGGCTCATGCCTGTAATCCCAGCACTTTGGGAGGCCGAGGTGGGCAGATCACCTGAGGTCAGGAGTTTGAGACCAGCCTGGTCAACATGATGAAACCCCGTCTCTACTAAAAATACAAAAATTAGCCAGGTGTGGTGGTGGTTGCCTGTGATCCCAGATGCTCGGGAGGCTGAGGCAGGAGAATCGCTTGCACCCGGGAGGCAGAGGTTGCAGTGAGCCAAGATCATGCCACTGCACTCTGGCCTGGGCAACAGAGTGAGACTCTTGTCAAAAAAAAAAAAAAAAAAAAAAAATTAAGGATGGGTAGAGATAACTGTGACAGAGCAAATCCTAAATCCTAGCCAAGTCATTAGAAAGTTTCTAGAAAAAAGGGAGGTCTTGGTTACCTGAAGGACCCCAGAAAACCAAAGCACTTTCCAAAGGGTGTTGTCATCAAGTGCTTCAACCCTCCAGGAAGCGTTAGAGTTCTGCTACATCAAACGTCCCCCTACTTACCAACATAATTCTTTTTAAATGTTTGTGCCAAAGTAGCTTATCTGTCTATGCACCATCTTGGTTCCCTGGGACTCTCATTACAGTTTTACTGACCATTTCTTTAAAATCATGAAGAGTCTTTGTCCTAGGGTAAATCAGTCAGACAGGCAACAAATCATTTATTTTTTATTTTTAGTCTTATTTTGTTTTTGAGACGGAGTCTTGCTCTGTCCCCCACGCTGGAGTGCGGTGGTGTGATCTTGGCTCACTGCAAGCTCCGCCTCCCGGGTTCATGCCATTCTCGTGCCTCAGCCTCCTGGGACTGCAGGTGCCCGCCACGACGCCCGGCTAATTTTTCTATTTTTTAGTAGAGACGGGGTTTCACCGTGTTAGCCAGGATGGTCTCGATCTTCTGACCTTGTGATCCACCCGCCTCGGCCTCCTAAAGCGCTGGGATTACAGGCGTGAGCCACCGCGCCCAGCCGACAAATCATTTATTGAGAGGTCCTCTGCGTCAGGCGTGTGATAGGCGCTAGCGGGGCACGCTTAGAACCATGCACCAACAAGGGCGGGAGAAAACAAAACGGTAGCCAGATGTTCTTGTTCATGCCATTGAATTGGGGTCTGTTCTCAAAAACTCTGGAACTCAAAGAGTTGCAGAGCACAGAAGATAAAATGATCATTTGGAGCAGAAACCCCTGATTCTCATCAGTGCATACAACCCTGGGAAGAAGGCCCCAAACATTCTTCCCCAGAGAGTTCTGGGGCTGGTGGGATCCTCATTTCCATGTTAAGCTGCGAGGAGATTTCAGGGTAGGCTCCTGCAGGAAACTACTGTCCTCAACTGTTGCTCCACAGCATATTTGAAAGCAAGAAAGGGCTTTAACCCTGTGAGAGAGAAAAGAATTTCTTCAGAGTCTGCAGCGGGATTAATGCAAACGTGATTCCAAGGGTCATGTCTACAGGGGCAGGAGTATTAAAAATACAGTAACAAAGACTAGAAGGATACACATTAAAATGATAAATGCGATTGTCCCTAGTGTGACAGGCATGGTTGGAAAACCCAAAAGCCATTCTCAACCTCCTCAGCATTGAGAGCACCCACATTGGACTTCAGAAAGTCAAACAGCTGTTGGTTCCAATTTTTTTGCCCATACGAGTGGTCACATGATACATTTCTCACCAACTAGATAAAGGGAAATCTACTGAGAGTTTTCTGAGCTTTTCTTTATTGTTAAAGACAGAGATATGAAAGAAGGGCTTTCTGGTCCTGCCCATCCCTCTTCTTCTTGACTTGAACATAGTCATGATGTCTGGAGCTGTGGCAACCGTATTGCAACCATGAAAATACAATAAAATGTCAACATGCTGATGGTGGAATGGAAAACGGGAAAACCTAGATTCTTAGTTTAGAGCTTTTACACCACCACTAAGCATAGAACCAGCAACACCAGCAATATTGCCAACACCTAACTCTGGACTTCTCTTCTTGCAAGGAAAATCATTCCCTATTTAATTAAGCCACTGGATCTAATGTGCTTGCATCCAAAAATATGACTCACTGGGATCTTTATGTGCTGGGATAATGGGACATTTCAATTTTATTTGTTTTCAATGCTTACAACTGTTTTCCGAAATGTTCTATACCTATACTGTCTTTTTCATTGAAACTCTAGTCAACCGTATTATGTTTAAAAACTTATTGCCAAGAGAATATGTCATCCGTAATTTGGACAGTTTTTCCAGTGGGTGATTCCTGTGGCTCATTCTGAAATCACCAAACTTAATCTCAATGACATTCAGTTTCCTCATAATGAAAACAGACCAATGATACCTACCTCACTGGACTTTTGCAAGGCTTAACACTGAGATCCTGCTACGTCCTAGGCACTCTTCTAACCCCGTTGCATACCAGTTCATCTAATATTTAGTATACCCTTCCAAGGTAAGGATTACCGTTATCCCCATTTTATCAGTGAGGAAACTAAGCTATTGAATTATTATTTACTCAGGAAATATTCACCAAGAACTTACTGTATGCTAGACAGCATTTTAGGGGCATGGAAAAGATTGTTGGAAAAAAAAGACATTCTAGTGGGAAAATCAGCTTTGCCTCCATTTGCATATTCATTCTAATATTTCGATATTCCTGAAAATCTGCATATATAAATATGCTATCCATAATACATAAAAATTCTCTATATAAATATATATGTGAAGATATCTATATTTGTTTAATTAATTTTTTTGAGACAGAGTTTCACTCTTTTTGCCCGGGCTGGAGTGCAATGGTGCAATCTCTGCTCCCTGCAAACTCCGCCTCCCGGGTTCAAGCCATTCTCCTGCCTCAGCCTCACAAGCAGCTGGGATTACAGGCGCCCGCCACCACGCCTGGCTAATTTTGTATTTTTAGTAGAGATGGGGGTTTCACTATGTTGGCCAGGTTGGTCTCAAACTCCTGACCTCAGGTAATCTGCCCACCTCAGCCTCCCAAAGTGCTGGGATGACAGGCATGAGCCACCATGCCCAGCCGATATCTATATTTAAACTTACATCTTATATTTATATGTATATAATATTATACATTATATGTACATAATAAATGTATATAAATTTACTTTATAAACATAATATATAAAATATATATTATGTTTAATATATGTTACATAATTCATATACAAATATATCTATGTAAATCTTCTCATAGATTATATATGTCTTATTTATTCTTGAAATTTTATTTAAATAGATGATAGATAGAGGGATGATAGATAGATAGATAGATAGATGATAGAGGGATGATAGATAGATAATAGATAGATAGAGGGATGATAGATAGATAGATAGATGATAGATGATAGAGGGATGATAGAGGGATGATAGATAGATGATAGAGGGATGATAGATAGATAATAGATAGATAGAGGGATGATAGATAGATGATAGATGATAGAGGGATGATAGAGGGATGATAGATAGATGATAGAGGGATGATAGATAGATAATAGATAGATAGAGGGATGATAGATAGATGATAGATAGAGGATGATGATAGATAGATAGATAGATAGATAGATAGAGGGATGATAGATAGATAGATAGATAGATAGATAGATAGATAGATAGATAATAGATAGATGATAGAGGGATGACAGATAGATAGATAGATGATAGAGGGATGATAGATAGACAGATGATAGATAGAGGGATGATAGATGATAGATAGATAGATAGATGATAGAGGGATGATAGATAGATAGATGATAGAGGGATGATAGATAGATGATAGATAGATAGATAGATAGATAGATAGATAGATAGATGGATGATAGATAGATGATAGATAGAGGGATGATTGATAGATAGATGATAGATAGATGATAGATAGATAGATGACAGATAGATGATAAATAAAGGGATGATAGATAGATGATAGATGATAGATAGATGATAGATAGATGATAGATAGAAGAATGATAGATAGATAGATGATAGAGAGATGATAGATAGATAGATAGATAGATAGATAGATAGATAGATGATAGATAGATAATGTGTGTGTGTCTGCTGATATATACATATAAATCCCCTGTCTTCAACTCCACACTTCATCCATGAGCTAACTAGGGTGAGCACCCTCAGCTCCCATTGAGTACCCAACACGTGGCAGAGCTGTCACCAAGTGGCTGGCACCTCCCTTGACCAGCACCCGCAGGGAGCACGCAGTCTCTCACCGTCTTGGAAGCGGACGGCATGGAGGACAGCAAGATGTTTGAAGTCTGGGACTGGGAGCTAGGCTTCATCTTCCCGGTGATCCACCTCTTGTATTCTTCTCGTACCTGGAGAAGGAGGCACATCCAGATGCAGGGAAATGGTCCAGGGACAGGGATGTTGGGTGGAGGGATGCTGGGGGTGGGGTGGGGAAAGGGGATGGGGAGGGCAGCAGCTACACACCTGGCGGTTAAGCAGACAGTGGATGAGGAAGATGAAGGCCCCCTGCAGGCTGTTGATGATGGTGAATAGGTAGGCCATGACACCTGCCACAGGTCCAATCTGAAAAATGCCCAGCACCCAGGAGCAGCCCAGGATGAAGAGCTGGGCAAAGGCCTTGAAGGTCAGTAACCTGGGGAGGAGATGTACAGCGTGTAAGGCTCTGGGAGGTGGCTATTGTCCTTGTAGGCCCCGCTTCCAGGAATGGTCTGAGGCGGCCACTGCGCAATTTGCCACCTGGGTGCGGACAAATGTAGGCTGGGGTCTCCAAGCTGAGGTGTGGGAAAATCAAATCCTATAGACATTTAAAACACAATCAGGCTGGGTGCAGTGGCTCAAGCCTGTAATCCCAGCACTTTGGGAGGCCGAGGTGGGCAGGTCACCTGAGGACAGAAATTTGAGACCACCCTGGCCAACATGGTGAAACCCGGCTCTACTAAAAATACAAAAGTTAGCTGGGCGTGGTAGTGGGTGCCTATAATCCCAGCACTTTAGGAGGCCGAGGCTGGTGGATCACCTGAGGACAGGAGTTCAAGACCACCCTGGCTCACATGGTGAAAACCCATCTCTACTAAAAATACAAAAATTAGCTGGGCATGGTGGTGGATGCCTGTAGTCCCAACTACTTGGGAGGCTGAGGCAGGAGAATCACTTGAACCCAGGAGGTGGAAGTTGCAGGGAGCCGAGATCATGCCATTGTATTCCAGCCTGGGTGACAAGAGTGAAACTCCATTTCAAAAAAAAAAAAAAAAAAATGCAATCAGCCTTCAATATACATGGACACTGTGCACATGTGGATTTGGTGAATTTTTGTTTGTAGTAATAAAAGGGTAGAAAAACCCATGGTTCCAAAAAAATCGGGACATGTTAAATGAGTGATGAAATCATAGTATGAAATACTGTGATGCCTTTCTTTTTATTTAGGTCAAATTCACCTAACATAAAATTCACCATTTTATCCCAGTGCTGTGCAACCATCACCACTATATAGTACCAAGGCTTTTTTTTTTTTTTTTTTTTTTTTAAGATAGAATCTCCCACTGTTGCCCAGGCTGCAGTGCAGTGGCGCGATCTTGGCTCACTGCAACCTCCGTCTCCCTGGTTCAAGCAATTCTCCTGCCTCAGCCTCCCAAATAGCTGAGATTACAGGCACCCACCACCACACCTGGCTAATTTTTGTATTTTTAGTAGAGATGGAGTTTCACCATCTTGGCCAGGCTGGTCTCAAACTCCTGACCTCGTGAGCCACCCACCTTGGCCTCCCAGATTGATGGGATTACAGGCGTGAGCCACTGCGCCCGACCATAGCAAGGCATTTTTATCAGCTCCTAAAGAAACCCCATACTGATTGTTTCCCAGTCTCCTCTCCCTCTAGCGGAAGCAATGCAAGTATCCAACAATGAATACACAAAATATGGTATATTTATTTAATGGAATCTTATTCAGCCATGAAATGGAATGACGTATTGGAATATGACAGAACATGGATGAATCTTGCAAGTTAAAAAAAAAAAAAAAAAAAGTCCGGGCACAGTGGTTCACGCTTCTATTCCCAGCACTTTGGGAGACCGAGGTGGGCAGATCACTTGAGGTCAGGAGTTTGAGACCAGCCTGGGTAACATGGTGAAATCCCGTCTCTACTGAAAATACAAAAATTAGCCAGACATGGTGGCGCATTCCTGTAATCCCAGCTACTCCGGAGGCTAAGCCAGGAGAATCGCTTGAACCCGGGAGGCAGAGCTTGCAGTGAGCCTAGATCGTGCAACAGACCAAGACTCTGTCTCAGAAATAAAAAATAAAAAAGAAAAAAGAAAAGAAAAGAAAACAAGTGCCTGGCACAAAATAAGAATTTGTGTTAGTTGTTATTAGCCTCAAGTATTGCTATGAAATAATCTATATATCATTTTGAAACAGTGAAGTGCAGAACAATACATACAGTATCCTATCATTTATGTAAAGGTACGCAGATGTACAGGCACAGAATATTCTAAAAGGAAGCACATTTTGTATAATAATGATTGCTTCAGGTGGGGCAGAACTGGAGACCTGGCAGCGTTAAAGGAAAGACAGTATTCATAGGCACCTGGCTTCTTTTGGGGATGATGAAAATGTTCTGCCAAAAGGCCGGGCTCAGTGGCTCACGCCTGTAATCCCAGCACTGTGGGAGGCTGAGGCAGGTGGATTATTTGAGGTCAGGAGTTCAAGACCAACCTGGCCAACTTGGTGAAATCCCATCTCTACTGAAAATGCAAAAAATTAACTGGATGTGGTGGCAGATGCCTGTAATCCCAGCTACTCAGGAGGCTGAGGCAGGAGAATCGCTTGAACCCGGGAGGCGGAGGTTGCAATGAGCCAGGACCATGCCACTGCCCTCTAGCCTGGGTAAGAGTGAGATTTTTTCTTAAAAAAAAAAAAAAAAGATCTGCCACTGGATAGTGGTGGTCAGGGCACAACACCGTGAATGTACTAAAAGCCACTGAATTACATGCTTTACAATGGTTAAAATGGTGAATTTCATCTGATGTGAAATTTATTGCTTAAATTTTCTGCCATGTGTATGTACCAACTTTGTTTTACCTTTTTGCCTTTTTTTTTTTTTTTTTTAAGACAGATTCTCGCTCTATCGCCCAGGCTGGACTGCAGTGGCGTGATCTCTGCTCACTGCAGTCTCCACCTCCTGGGTTCACACCATTCTCCTGCTTCAGCCTCCAGAGTAGCTGGGACTACAAGTGCCCGCCACTGCACCCGGCTGATTTTTTGTATTTTTAGTAGAGACGGGGTTTCACCATGTTAGCCAGGATGGTCTTGATCTCCTGACCTCATGATCCGCCTACCTCAGCTTCCCAAAGTGCTGGGATTACAGGTGTGAGCCACCATGCCCAGCCTCCTTTTTGACTTTTGTACTAACTTTTCAAACATATTTAAAATGGATAAGGGATTGGATACTGAAGAAAAAAGAAGCAAAGAATATTATTAGGTTACTGACAATAAAACCTAGATGATGGTTGCTGAAGTTTCTTGAAATGAACAGTAGTTGAGTGAGGAAGTTAGGAAACACAGCTGATCTATAAAAGTGTTTAAGAAGTCCCAAATCCCTAATATAAAATATGTGTAACAAAAACAATGAGACAGAATATTTCACACATTAAATCAGCAAAAAATGCATCAAAAACAATAAACTCCAGTGTTGACAATGTTGCAAGTAAATAGGTATATTCTCATCATTGGAAACAAATTTTCTGAAAATCAATTTATGTCGCACATACTAGAAGCATTACAATCCAACCTACCCTTTAGGCAGTTGGATTTAGGTAGTTTCATGTTTTGTGTTGCAATTAAATAACCACGGTGTGGAAGGATTTACCTACAAGGGTGCTCAAAGCAGTATTTTTTATACGGAGAACAAAACAAAACCGATAACACACAGAAGCAAATTAAGTGTCCATGAATATGGTATGACTTCAATACAATGTGCTACAAATTTACACCAAAATGCTGTGCAAGAAAATCATATTGTAGAATAATATCTAAGTCAGAAACCGTCAGGACATTCTTGAGAGAAAAAAAACATAAAAAACCAAATACTATGATTCAGTTTCTTGTAAATATGCACATATAAGAATGCACAGGGAAAAATTAGAAAGTTTATTAGTAGTTGTAATATATGAAACACTCGCTGTTCCTAGTAACTGTGCTAAACGCTTTGTAAGGCACCTAAAATAAGCAATATTAGTATCCCCATTCTGTAGGTGAAGCAAATGGGCTTCTGAGAGGTTATGTAACTTGCCTAAGGTCACACAGCTCGTAAATAGTTGAGCTGGAATTTTATTTTTTTTTCTTCTGAGATGGAGTCTTGCTCTGTCGCCCAGGCTGGAGTGCAGTGGTGCAATCTCAGCTCACTGCAAGCTCTGCCTCCCGGGTTCACGCCATTCTCCTGCCTTGGCCTCCCGAGTAGCTGGGACTACAGGCAACTGCCACCTCGCCCGGCTAGTTTTTTTTTTTTTTTTGTATTTTTAGTAGAGACGGGGGAGCTGGACTTTAAGCCTCCAGATCTAGGTGGTGTGATATGCTAAACAGACCTCATCACCTCTGTCTCGGGCATAGGACCCAGCACACAAAAAGTGCTCAAAGAACTTTTCTGGGAAGAAGGAAGAGGAAATTAAAAGAGGAGGGGAGATGAAAGAGGGCTGTACCTGGTGTCTTTTAGCGTTGAGACTTCGGCATTGACACTGGAAAGCCTCTGCCTCAGGATCCACAAGGTCCAGGTCAGGAGGATGGAGTTGATCTGCAAAGTCAAGCAGAAGGATGGAGAGGCTGGATATACAAATGGACAAGGGCCAGAACACCTATAAAAGGAGAACTCTGGGCTGGGCGTGGTGGCTCACGTATGTAATCCCAGCACTTTGGAAGGCCGAGGCAGGCGGATCACGATGTCAGGAGATCAAGACCATCCTGGCGAACACAGTGAAACCCCATCTCCACTAAAAATACAAAAAGTTAGCCAGGCATGGTGGCACGCGCCTGTAGTCCCAGCTACTCGGGAGGCTGAGGCAGGAGAATGGTGTGAATCCGGGCGGCAGAGCTTGCAGTGAGCCGAGACTGTGCCAGCCTGGGTGACACAGTGAGACTCCATCTCAAAAAAAAAAAGAAAAAAGAAAAAAGAAAAAAGAAAAAGAAAAGAAAAGAAAATTCTGGCCAACAGAGGAAATAAGGTAACTGTTCTGTCTAGGCTTTGGATCTTAGTGAAGAACAAAGAGAAAAGAAAAGAGAGGAGAGAGACAGAGTAGAGGAAGCAGGGGAAGAGAGGGGTAAGGAAGAGGATGAGGGCCGGCTGCCAAGGCTCACACCTGTAATCCCAGCACTTTGGGAGGCTGAGGTGGGAGGATGGCTTGAGCCTAGGAGTTCAAGACCAGCCTGGGCCACATGGGGGCACGCACCTGTAGTTCCAGCTACTTGGGAGGCTGAGGCAGGAGGATCGATTGAGCCCAAAAAGTTGAGGCTACAGTGAACCATGATTGCACCACTGCACTCCAGCCTGGGCAACAGAGTAAGACCCTGCCTCAAAAAAAAAAAAAAAAAAAAAAAAAGAAGAAAGAAAGAAAAAGAAAAGGATGAGGACAAGGAGGAGGAGGAAGATGAGGAAGAGGAGGACAAAGAGGAGGAGAAGGAGGAGGGGAAAGAAAAGAATCCCAGCTCTGGCTTTCCACGGATTGGGAGTTCAGTTTTACACTACAGTCTAGGAAGCTGTTAGATGAGGCATTTATTTAAAATTGTTTCAGGTTCGTCGTACCCAGTTTTAGTTGAATTGGGTCTCCAGAAAAAGATATGTTGAACCCCTAAGTCTCAAGATCTCAGAATATGCCCTTATTTGGACATAGAATCTTTACAGAAATAATCAAGTTAAGATGAACTCATTAGGGCAGACCCTAATCTAATATGACTGAAATATGACTGGCGTTTTTTTTTGTTTTGTTTTGTTTTGTTTTGTTTTTGTTTTTGTTTTTTGAGACAGTCTCACTCTGTCGCCCAGGCTGGAGTGCAGTGGTGTTATCTTGGCTCACTGCAACCTCCCCCTCCCGGGTTCAAACGATTCTCCTGCCTCAGCCTCCTGAGTAGCTGGAACCATCAATGCCTGCCACCATGCCCGGCTAATTTTTTTGTATCTTTTAGTAGAGACAGGCTTTTGCCATGTTGGCCAGGCTGGTCTCGAACTCCTGACCTCAGGTGATTCGCCTGCCTCAGCCTCCCAAAGTGCTGGGATTACAGGCGTGAGCCACTGCACCTGGCTGGTGTTCTTATCAAATGGGAAAATTTGTTGGAGAGGGGACTGGAACAGACCCACCCTCGTGCTGTCGTGGAGAGTGTGGCCCTGCCAACACCTTGATTTCAGGCTGCAAGCCTCCAGAACTGTGAAATAACAAATCTCTGTTGTTCTAAGCCACCAGCATGTAGTAGCTTATTACGGTGATCCCTGAAAATTAATACACACTCCCCATTAAAAAAAATCTGCTAGAATCAGCACAAAACCTCTGTGGAGGAATTTAATTTCAAGCATCCCCAAGATTTAGATCAGTCAATTAAAAATTACAAATGAAGCCAGGCAGAGAAAGACAAATTTCACATGTTCTCACTTCTTTGTGGGAGCTAAACATTAAAACAAGTGAACTCATGGAGCTAGAGAGTAGGACCGCAGTTACCGGAGGCTGGGAAGGATAGTGGAGGGGTGGGTGGGGAATGGGGAAGAGGGGATGGTTAATGGGTACAAAAAAATAGAAAGAAGGAATAAGATCTACTATTTGTTAGCAAAACAGGGTGACTATAGTCAATAATAATTGAATTGTAGATTTAAAAATAACTATAAGAGGCTAGACACAGTGGCTCATGCCTGTAATCCCAGCACTTTGGGAGGCCGAGGCAGGTGGATCACCTGAGGTCAGGAGTTCAAGACCAGCTTGGCCAACATGGTGAAACGCTGTCTGTACTAAAAATACAAAAACTTAACTAGGCGTGATGGCGTACACCTGTAATCCCAGCTACTTGGGAGGCTGAGGCAGGAGAATTGCTTGAACCCGGAAGGCAGAGACTGCAGTGAGCTGAGATCATGGCATTGCACTGCAACCTGGGTGACAGAGCAAGACTCTGTCTCAAAATAAAAATAAAAATAAACCAAACAAGAAAACAAAAACAAAAACCAGAAGAACATAATTGGATTGTGTGTAACACAAAGGACAAATGCTTGAGGGGACAGATACCTCGTTGACTCTGATGTGATTATTATGCATTCTGTGCCTGTATAAAAATATTTCATATACCCCATAAATATATACACTTTGTGCCTACAAAAATTAAAAATAAAAAAAATTTAATCCTCAAAAAATATGACAAAAGACATAAGGGAATGAGTCACCATGAATGAGAGTCAGAAGAATCATCATCTGGCAGGGCTGTCAAGTCTGGATGGAGGTTGCGAGGCAAAGAGATGGGTGTTTATCATCCCCCAGCCTCCCTTTGCCTCGATCCACCATTTCCCTCTGTCATCTCACTCCTTTCCCCACAATTCCTCCTAATTTCTTTTTACTTTTTCTTTCATTCAACATCTGTGCCCAGGAGATGACATAGGAGTTAAAAAAGAATTATTTAGGCAGATAGTGAGGGTAAGGAAGTCCTCGGTAAGGTTTTCCTTTTAATGAAAAGCAGCTCCCAAATCATTTTCTTTTCTAACAGAGAGCAGCTGGTGGAATCGAGCTATAGACATAGAAAGGCAAGCTAGAAGCTTTCACGGGTGAATGCTGGCAGTTGTGCCAAAAGGAAAGGGGCTACCTGGGAACTAGGCATGTTCAAAATGGTGGCTGTGGCTGGGCACAGAGGCTCACGCTTGTAATCCTAGCACTTTGGGAGGCTGAGGCAGGTGGATTAACTGAGGTCAGGAGTTCGAAACTAGCCTGGTCAACGTGGTAAAACCCCATCTCTACTAAAAATACAAAAATTAGCTGGTCATAGTGGCATGTGCCTGTAATCTCAGCACTTGGGGAGGCCGAGGCAGGCAAAGTACCTGAGGTCAGGAGTTCCAGACCAGCTTGGCCAAGATGGTAAAAACCCATCTCTATTAAAAATATAAAATTAGCCAAGTGTGGTGGTGCACAACTGTAATCCCAGCTACCCAGGAGGCTGAGGCAGGAGAGGAGGATTGCTTGAACCAGCGGGGTGGAGGTTTTGGTGAGCCGAGATCGCACCATTGCACTCCAGCCTAGGCATCAAGAGCAAAACTCAGTCTCAAAAAAAAAAAAAAAAAAAAAAAAAAAAAAAAAAAAAAAAAAAAAAGAGTTCTCCTTTTCAATATTTCATTCTTGAGATTTTTAAGTCCGAGAGTAATTTCTTTGATTCGCGAATTTTGTTTTTCCTTCTGAAAGGCAAATGCCCCTGGGAGGGACCATAATTGTATCCATCTTGTGTACGAGTCCATGAGTCTCTCTGAGGTGGAGTTGTTGTCTGGGGGTACTAATACCGGAGGTTCATTGCCTCATGTGAAGGAAATCAAGGCACTGACACCCATGAGGAGTGAGTTTAAGAGCAGAAGTTTAACAGGCAAAAGAAAGAGAAAGGAGACTAGATCTCTGTGTCTTGCAAGAGAGAGGGCCTCCTGAGTGGGACTCTGGCCCACAGCAAAGTGCACCGGATTTTATAGACTGGCTTGAGGGGGCGGTGTCTGATTTACATAGGGCCCAAAGATTGGTTGGACCCAGTGTGACATTTACATAGAGCGCGAGGATGCTGGCCACCCACGCTGATCTTTTTTTATGCAAATGGAGTCTTTACTTGGCTGGCAACATGTTGTCTTCTCCTTACTGTCCACATGGTTTACAAAGAAAAGGGAAGAAGGAGCTGCCATTTTTTTTCTTTTTTTTTTAGATGGAGTCTTGCTCTGTCACCCAGGCTGGAGTGCAGTGGCATGATCTCAGCTCACTGCAACCTCCGTGTCTCCTGGATTCAAGCAATTCTCCTGCCTCAGCCTCCTGAGTAGCTGGGATTACAGGTGCTTGCCACCACACCTGGCTAATTTTTTGTTTTTTGTTTTTTGTTTTTTTTTTTCTGAGACGGAGTCTCGCTCTGTTGCCCAGGCTGGAGTGCAGTGGCATGATCTCGGCTCACTGCAAGCTCTGCCTCCCGGGTTCACACCATTCTCCTGCCTCAGCCTCCCGAGTAGCTGGGACTACAGGCGCCCGCCACCATGCCCGGCTAATTTTTTGTATTTTTAGTAGAGACAGGGTTTCACTGTGTTAGCCAGGATGATCTCGATCTCCTGACCCCATGATCTGCCCGCCTAGGCTTCCCAAAGTGCTGGGATTACAGGCGTGAGCCACTGTGCCTGGCCAATTTTTTGTATTTTTAGTAGAGACGGGGTTTCGCCACATTGGTCAGACTGGTCTCAAACTCCTGACCTCAGGTGATCCATCCGCCTCAGTCTCCCAAAGTGCTGGGATTACAGGCGTGAGCCACTGCACCTGGCCTGGAAAAGAGAACTCCTGACGGGAATAAGTGACCCTCTCAGCTGCACACATCCCTGGAAATTCCAGATCTCGCAGGTCTCCTTGCTCCTCCTCCAGAACACACTTCGCCAGGCTGCTGTGGTATTTGCTTACCGCTATGACTGTGCAAACTGGCCCCAAGAAACTCCAGATGAACCCTGTCTCTGTATTCAGCCAGCAACTATGGAGAGAAATAGGAGGAGTCAGTGCTTGTCTCAGAGTCCGGACCTTACAGTTAACCCTGCCCCAGCGAATGCCCTAGTGGAGGAGAACACTGGGAGGTGAGACTCAGATGACACTCAGGATGGTCCCGGTTGCAGTTCAGTTTCCTTTAGACCACCGTGCTTTCTCTTTTAGACCTTCTTCCTGGGCAAATGTACCGGAAATGTTTACCTGGTGCCCGAGGTGGAGCTCATTTTCCAGTTCACAACTTCCTAATCCCGTCCCTCTCTATGCAGATCTCTCCACTGGTACACCTTGTCATTGAAATCTCGGCTCAGGCTGGGTGCAGTGGCTCACGCCTGTAATCCCAGCACTTTGGGAGGCCGAGGGAGGTGAATCACCTGAGGTCAGGAGTTTCAGACCAGCCTGGCCAACATGGTGAAACCCCATCTCTACTAAAAATACAACAATTAGCTGGGCGTGGTGGTGGGCGCCTGTAATCCCAGCTATTTGGGAGACTGAGATAGGAAAATCGCTTGAACCCGGGAGGCGGAGGTTGCAGTGAGTCGAGATCACACCACTGCACTCCAGCCTGGGCGACAAGAGCAAAACTGTCTTAAAATAAATAAATAACACATAAACAAATAAATAAATAAATCTCAGCTCAAATGTCACCTCCTCTGAGAAACCACTCCTGGCTATCCTTAGATAGGGCATCCTGTCTCTACTCCTGGTATCCATCTAGCAGAGCTCACTACATTTTAAAAATAGCAGCTATCACTATCATAAGTTACCTTGTTTAATTGCTTGTGTAATTGCAAATTGTCTTCCACTACTAGACGATGAGTTTCGTGAGAATTTGGGCCTTGGGTGTTTGTTCATCTCTGAATACTCAGCACTCAGAGCAAAGTCTAGCATAGACAAGATATTTCATAATTGTTTATTTAAAGGAAGGATGGAAGGAAGGAAGGAAGGAAGGAAGGAAGGAAGGAAGGAAGGAAGGAAAGGAGTAGGGAGGGAGGGAGGGAATGATAAGAAGGAAGAAAGGAGGGGAGGGAAGGAAGGGAAGGAGGGAGGGAAGGAGGGAGGGAGGGAAGGAGGGAGGGAGGGGGAAGGAAGAGGGGAAGGAGGAGAAGAGGAGGAGGGAAGGAAAGGGAAGAGGAGGAAGAAGGAAGGGAAGAAGAGAAAGGAAGGGAAGGAGGAGCGGAGACAAAGGGAAGGAGGACGGGAGGAACGAGAGGGAGGGAAAGAGGGAGGATGGAAGGGAAAGAGACGAAAGGGAAAGCCCGGAAGTAGGCGGAGTAATTTCGACCTGTCAACCGTAGGTAATTGCTCGGAAGCTCGTGACTGTCAAGTTAGATCTGTGGAGTATCATGGAAGATAATGGAAGAATGGAAATGATGAGAGTTATAATCGCGGGGGTCCTTGAATGATTTCTGGCCTGGACGGGACGGGAGCACATATCACTTGATTACGGTAGTCCGACTCATGAGGGTCCTTTCATGACAGGTCGTTCTGTCATTGCCTTCCACTCCATGGCACTTTCGTACTTCCTTATTTCTTTCAAGTCTTGTCTATGTCGCTAACGTCGACGCTCCGCCTTTATTAACCTTCGGCTTTCTTTCTTTTCTTCTTGCCTTACGCCTTTCTTCCTGTCGTGTCAGTTCGTTCTCGTGGTTTTGCTGTCGTTACGACTTTCTTCCTTATTTCTTTCTTTCTTTTTTTTGCTTTGTCTTCCCTCCTTGCTTCCTGATTTCGTTCTTTCGTTTTTTTCTTTTTACGTCCCCAGTCCTTCTCTTCCTTCCTTCTTTCCCTTAGTCTTTTCTTTTCCCCATGCACTTGTTAATTACCACCCTGTATTGCACTTCCGTACTTCCTTTCTTTAGTTATGTTTCCTTTCGTCCCTTCCTTTCGCCTCTCCTTTCTTCCGTATATTTCTTCCTTCGTTCTTTCCTATCTTTCTTTTTTATTTCTCGCACAATGTCTTTTCGTCTATCTACCCTTCGTTCTACTCCCTCTTCTCACCTTTTCCTTTCTTTTACACACTGTTCCCCATTTACTTCCCCTTTCCGGTTCTTGCCTTCCTTCTTTCTTTCTTTTTTATTCTCTCTTCCTCCTGTTTTTTCTTGCCCGTCCCCGTCCCCCCTTACTTTCTTTTCCTTTCTTTCTTTGCGGCTCTATCCTCCCCCCCAATGCTTTCTTG
>NC_044556.1:8106218-8264062 GCF_007565055.1 Rhinopithecus roxellana
AAAAAAAAAAAAAAAGAAAAAAGAAAAGAAAAAAGAAAAAAATTCAATGAGGAGAGGATGGTTTGTTATACACCCAAGGCCAACTGAGACACTTCCCAAGGTATGCTGGAATAAGTTATTTGCACTCATGTTGTCAGACATGGTATTATTTAACTTTGCCTCCCAAACGCAGCTGATTGGAACATGGATTGGTCCATATGGCAAACAACAACTTATGAGATGGCCAAGAAGATAAGCGTACCTTCAAATAGTTCTGTATATTGAATACTGACTGACGAATCCATTCAGCCAGTGTCTCTCTTGAGGAATCTGAAAGTCCCGGAAAGGGATACAGACAGCAGCATGACTCATGAGCCGCAGTGAACAAATTAAGAAATAACAAAAGCAGAAGCCATCGGATAGGAAAATGATGACCTTCCTCTCTAATCTCTACGTCAGGTATCTCACCTTGCCTCGGTAGAGCAGTACAGTACACTGCCACCATCACAGAAACCAGCCCATTTCAAAACCCAAGGGAGTAAATGTTCGGTCTAGGAACATTTGATATGGCCTGGTCATTTCCCAAACTTTAACAAGCATTTAACAATTCACTTTGGGCAATTGTGAAAAACACCTGTTCTCCATCCTTCTACAACCAGCCCTGTGCATTGAGAGGCTTCCCTGTATGTTCTGGATCATGAGGCACTTGCATGCTCTGCTGTGAAGCTGGATTTGACCAATGTTAGCCCTGGAAGAAGAAAAGAGAGCTGGTGCAGCAAGAGATGTGGTGTTTACTTCTCCAGCCTCCTCTTCCCCTGCACCATTGCACATTTGGGCAGTGGTTGGGTTTTTCTGCTGCAGGCTAAAGCCCTTTCCAGGTTCTTATAAATGCTCCCTCCCTTCATGCCTTCAAGTCAACGAGTGGTAAGAGATCACCCACATTGCTAATCCCAGGGTGCCTCACCATCCTCTGTTGATTTCCCTTAGCCCTACCCCCACCTAAATAAACAGTCCTTTCATTAAACTGCCCTTATTTAACTCATTTGAGGGGGCAGCTGTTTCTTCCCATGTCACCAATTAATACACACTTCGGTCCTGATTCTGCTTATTCTAGCTTTCTTATCAATTGTCATAGAAGAGGAAACTCTTACTTCAAGAAAAGAAGAAAACACCATTCTTCGACCAACACGTGGAAGTGAATCACAAAACACAAATATCACTTCCTCCTTTGCCAGTCATTTAAAAGGAATTGTTTCTCAGCCAACTTCCCATGCCTTGAAATAGTGGTGTTCAGTATGTGAACTGGCTGGAAATATGGTGTAGGTGGTCCACTTGGAAAGAATGGGATACAGGAATCAGAGCTTAGAACCTGGGCTTTATCAGAATGGCAGCCCAGACTTGATGCCTAAAAGGTTGTGTTCAGTGGTTCACACATATGATCTTTCTTGCCGGTTCACTGGGCACCAACAGAATTATGCCCTTAGATAATATTGTCACCTTTGTCTCTAACAAACCTCTTATGCTAAGTGTGCTTGGTGCCTGAGATGGTATTAAAACATGGCCCCACACTTCCTGACATTCTTTACTGGAGAGCTGAAGTCTATGTCTTGTCTTCTTGTATCTGGGCTTTGTAACTTCTTAACTAGTAGAACTGACAATAGAAAATAACTGTATGTAGCCGGGCACGGTGGCTCACGCCTGTAATCCCAGCACGTTGGGAGGCCGAGGCGGGCAGATCACGAGGTCAGGAAATCGAGACCATCCTGGCTAACACGGTGAAACCGCGTCTCTACTAAAAATGCAAAAAATTAGCCAAGCGTGGTGGTGGGCACCTGTAGTCCCAGCTACTTGGGAGGCTGAGGCAGGAGAATGGTGTGAACCTGGGAGGTGGAGCTTGCAGTGAGCCGAGATCGCGCCACTGCGCTCCAGCCTGGGTGACTGAGTGAGACTCTGTCTCAAAAAAAAATGGAGTGTTTAAAGGAAGAGATGTGGATAATGTCCCCTTTCCTAGAAGCAGGCTAAAAATCAGCCTTAAAATGTTTATAGGCTGGGAGCGGTAGGTTAAGGCCGAGTGCGGTGCCTCACGCCTGTAATCCCAGCACTTTGGGAGGCCGAGGCGGGTGGATCACCTGAGGTCAGAAGTTCGAAACCAGCCTGGCCAACATGGTGAAATCCCGTCTCTACTAAAAATACAAAAATTAGCCAGCGTAGTGGCAGGCACCTGTAATCCCAGCTACTCAGGAGACTGAGGCAGGAGAATCGCTTGAACCCCAGAAGAGGTGGTTGCAGTGAGCCGAGATCATGCCACTACACTCCAGCCTGGGAGACAGAGTGAGACTCCATCATAAAAAAAATAAATAAAATAAAATAAAATAAATAAAATAAATAAAATAAAATAAAATAAAATAAAATAAAATTATAATCATGGCTCGGACTAGGGCAAGAGGAGAGAAGCACCCAGTTCAGGTACAAAATTTAAGGAGGCACTAAAAATTAAGTAAGCAAGGCAAATATTGTTTCAATGCAATATTTTAAAAACTCAATGCAAAACCAGCGTGGCCAATAAGGTGAAACCCCGTTTCACCATGTGAATACAAAAAAAAAAAAAAAAAATACAAAAAAATACAAAAAAAAACAAAAAATACAAAAAATACAAAATACAAAATACGAAAAATAAATACGAAAAAAATACAAAAATGCAAAAAAAAAAAAAAAAAAAAAGGCCAGGTATGGGGACACAAGCCTGTAATCCCAGCTATTCAGGAGGCTGAGGCAGGAGAATCACTTGAACCTGCAAAGCAGAGGTTGCAGTGAGCCAAGATTGTGCCACTGCATCTAGCCTGGTCCACAGAGTGAGACTCTGTCTTAAAAAAAAAAAAAAAAAAAAAAAATCAATGCAAGAAAATTCATGATAAATAACCAGTTCCAAAATCTGACAGTGCTTTGCCAGCTTGTAATGGACATTGAGGCAAACGGAAACATGGGCACCTCTCTATGCAGACATTTTTAATGTGTTTGTTTTCATTGTCTATATTTAAGATGTTCAACAGGATGCTTCGATATAATAAAAGGATAACTATAGTTAAGTGAATTACCATTTTCATTATCTCGTGTAGCTACCTTTTGTGTGTGTGCAAAAGTATCCAAAATTTATTTTAGCAAATTTCCACTTCACAATACAATATTAACTATTGTCCTACACCTGATCTCTGGACTTATTCATCACACATAGCTGCAATTTTGTGCCCTTTGACCTCTATCTCCCTGTTTCTCCTCTACTCCATCACCACCTCAGTAACCACCATTCTATTCTCTTGTTCCCATGTATTTGATGGTTTTCTGAGATTCCATATATGTGTGAGATCATGTAGTATTTGTATCAAGAAGAAGAAAGAAGAAAGAAAAGATAAGAGAAAGAAAGAAAGAAAGAAAGAAAGAAAGAGAAAGAAGAAGAAAGAAAGAAAGAAAGAAAGAAGAAAGAAAGAAAGAAGAGAAAGAAGAAAGAGAAGTTGGCATCAGTCATATTGCACACATGGAGGGGAAGCTTCAGGAGCAAGAAGACAAAAATAAAAGGGAACATCAATGTTTCCTTTGAAGTGTCTGCAAAACCATAAGTCTGAGCAAAAGGGGAACTTGTGGCACCAGACAGGTGTGTGCATATATCGTGTGTGTGTGCATATATCATGTGTGTATGCATATATCATGTGTGTGCATATATTATGTGTGTGTGCATATATCGTGTGTGTGCATATATCATGTGTGTATGCATATATCATGTGCGTGCATATATCATTACACATTTGTAAAACAGAGTGTAAAAAATAAGTGAACTGAAATGTATCTGCTTTGTTTTTTTCTTGTACTTTTGGTGTCATCTCTAAAATCACTGTGGGTTTTTATGACCTTAGATATGGATCATAAAATATTACCCTTTGTTTGCTTCTAAAAGTTTTCTAGTTTCAAAGTTTATCTTTACGACACTGGTCGATTTTGAGTTGATGTTTGTGTATCATACACGGCAGCAGACTAGCACTTTCTGGCCCCTTGTTAGCTGTTGTTTCATTCATTTTTCTATATCCTGTGAGGTAGGAGTCCAAAATCATTCTTTTGCAGTTGGATATCCAGTTGTAGTGAGCTTTTGAGCCTGAATCAGTTCTCTCAGCGATCACACCGTCTCCCAATTGAAAACAACTAAGGCGTTCTCAAGTTTCCATGGAGACAGGGGCCACATGACCGCAATCTGGCCAATCAGCAGATCCCGTCCTCTTTGGCCACAGTGATTGGCTAAGGCCTGCTCATGTGACACACTCTGTATCAAAGGTCAGGCTGTTGTCGTGGAAACATCCGGGAGGAGAAGATCTATTTCCATTAGGCTGCTGGGGCTCTGGGTGCCATCTTGTCACCTTGGAGGAAGAGCCCACCTGGGAATGACATCAACTCAGAGGGAAGTCAGCAGAGGCAAGAGGCCGGGAGAGGTGATTCCTAGTGACATCATCTGGCTCCTGGGTGCAGCCACAGTGGAGTTGGCCTCGAATGTTGTCCCTGGCATGGAAGTGACCAGAGGTCGCCCGCACATGTCAGCAGACACCTCCAGCCGTGTCATTTTTGCTTCTCGTTAGCAAAGTTTGTAGGTGTAGTATTCTCAGTTGGCATTCCTAGCTGAGATGTGTAGCTGGGAGGTCTCCACCCTGTGGGGCCTTGGGACCACTTCTGCCTCCAAGGAGACCCTTACTGATGATCATAGGCTCCTCAAGGTCATCAGCCAGGGCGGCTTTGCAGAAGTCAAGGCAGCTGGCCCAGCACATTCTCACTGGGACCGAGATGGCTGTGGAGGTCACCCCAACAGGGCAGCAGGGCTCCTGCAGCCTCCAGCGTCTGTACCGCAGGGTCCATATGATGAAGGCCCTTCATTGCCCGAAGATCATCAGACTCCTGTGGCTGGCGCCCAGAACAGACTGTTTCTACTAGTGGATTAAGCCAGCTCGAGAGAGCTATCCAACTTCACCCTCCAGTTCTCCTCCTTGAAGGGGGAAGAGGCCCAGGGCAAGTTCCAGCAAATAGGGTATTCCGTGCAGTGAGGCTTCCAGAGGAAAATTATCTACAGGGTTCTGAAGCCAGAGAACTTCCCTGAGGAGGCTGAGCACGACATGGAAACAACAGACTCTGGCTTGGATACCAGATTCACCGTAGACTGAAAGCTGAGCCCCTGTGGTGGGAGCTCCTCTTACGCAGCCTCGGAACTGTTCTGGACACAAAAGTACAGTGGACCCTGGTGGGCAGGTGGAGCTGGGAGTCACTGTCTACACCATGGTGGCCGGGGCCTGCCATCTGTCGGACAGACTTTTGTGGGGCTGAGGACGACACTAATACTGTGTGAATGATGACAGGAGACCCCGTTTCTCATTTCCATAGAACTAGAACGCCTCATAAACTCATTTCTGGCCCTTGACTCCAGGGAGAGGCCCTCACTAGCCCTCATCATGGGGCGTTCATGGGTCAGGAAGAGACACTAGCCCAAGGCTATACTGGGAGGTATTACCCAGTCACCCGGAGTCTGGAAAGCGCTCCTGATGTCCCTGGGAGATGAGGCAGACCACGTCCCATCCTTGTAGGAACAAAGGTGCGATGATACCATGGCCTGCTACCAGATCCTGGGCTGCGGGAAACCCGAGGTGCGGGGCTCCATCATCACAGTGAAGCCTCTTGCCTTCAGCAGATCCTACTACCTGTCGCCATTCTCCCCATCATCTGAAAGAAACTCCTTTAATAAGTATTAAACTTCTACTGGAAAAAAGTCAATGAGTGAATAAGATACCATCGTCTTAACAAACTGTATTTCTAAGGTGAATGAATAAAGCTGTGGCCTCCACAAGGACTTTTTTTCTTTTCTTTTTGAGACAGAGTTTCACTGTTGTCACCCAGGCTGGAGTGAAATGGCCTGATCTCGGCTCACTGCAACCTCCGCCTCTCGGGTTCCAGCGCTAAATTTTATTTGCATTTTTAGTAGAGGCGGGGTTTCTCCATGTTGGTCAGGCTGGTCTCGAACTCCTGACCTCAGGTGATCCACCTGCCTCGGCCTTCCAAAGTGCTGGGATGACAGGCATGAGCCACTGTGCCCAGCCATGCATTCTTGTTTAAACCATTGGCTGCTTATGAGTCTGCTATTTAATTTCCACATCTGAATTTTCCAGCATTCTTTTTATTGTAAATTTCCAGCGTCTTTCTAGAGCAATCATAGAAGATACTTTGTATCTTCAGTCAACAACATTCAGACATGTGGCAATTAAATAGCAGACTCATAAATAGCCAATGGTTTAAAGAAGAATGCATGACTGGGCATGGTGGCTCATGCCTGTAATCACAGCACTTTGGGAGGCCGAGGCGGGTGGATCACCTGAGGTCGGGAGTTTGAGACCAGCCTGACCAACATGGTGAAACCCCTGTCTCTACTAAAAATACACAATTAGCCAAGCGTGGTGGCGCCTGCCTGTAATCCCCACTACTCGGGAGGCTGAGGCAGGAGAATTGCTTGAACCCGGGAGGCAGGGGTTGCAGTGAGCCGAGATCGTGCCATTGTACTCCAGCCTGGGGAACAAGAAGGAAACTGTCTAAAACAAAAAAATAAACAAAGAAGGAAAGAAAGAGAAAGAAAAGAAAACCTAATTAAAATCACAGTAAACAGACATTGAGGTGTACATGTAAAGGTCTCCCTCTTTGCCTCACGAAACCCAGTTTCTCACCACAAAACTATCCACTCCTTACAGTTGTTGCCTTTCAAATGCTTTTAATAAAGAACAGGTGGGGAAGTACAAAGTGTAACAATTCAGAGTAGGAAAGAGGACCAGCATCCAACTCTGAAGCCATACCCCCAACAGCTTCTCAGTGCCCCCTCCTCCTGCAGTTCATCCACCTGTCAGCATTTCTGCCTGCCTGGCCAGCCTGTCCGCCTGCAAGGCCCTGGCCAGTCTCTCCCTGGCTTTCTTCACCCTCCTGGCCTGTCTCCGGATATCTGCACGAGTCACCAATTGGCCAGAGAGGGGCGGTGGGAGCTGACAACCCACTCCTGGGGTTGGCCCCCCTGCCACAGCTGGAAACTGCCCAGCGGTGGGCTCGGGCAGCCTGTGCACACGCTCAGATCCAGTCCTGTCCAGAGATTCACCGGCCATCCCCGGTGCGAGGATACTTAAGACGTTCTCCAATTGCAGTGGACTTGCACCTTCGCCTTGGCTGCTGCAGGTCTGCAGGGCCTGCATTCTCCGGTAGGCGCAGAGTTGCTGTGGCTTCTCCAGGTGCTCCTCCCCTTTTCTGCGTCTGACCTGGTTGTCAGGATGAGACCTGATCCTTGTCACCGGCTTCGGGAAGATGCAGCTGGTGAGTCTCATGGGGAGAGCAGACCTCGCAGCTCGTCTCCGATGGGCCTTGGCCATGTGGATTTCTCGTTTCTTCTGTAAAGCCCAGGGCATCATGTTTCTTTTGAGCTTCCCCTTTCAAAAGAAAAGAAAAGGTGACATTTCAACCAAATGGAGGCTGGAGAAGCTCAGCTCTGGGGGGATTCTCTCAGCTCAGTGGAATCTTCCCACCAGCCTCTCTGTCTGGGGAAATGTGTCTCAAATGGCACCGTACATCCTCAGCACCCGCAGGGTGTGTTAAACTCAGATCTCTGGACCTGAACCCAAGTAAGTCTGGGGTGGACCCTAGAGTCTGCATTTCTCCACGTGATGCTGATGCTGCTGGCAGGAGTTCCAGGCACTGACACTGGGTCTGGGACCTCACTGGGCTGATGCGAGTCAAGGACTAAATGCTCAAGGTCATGACCCAGGGCCAGTTCCAGACCTTGTCCCTCCTCATCCTCCTCGGAGGACACCCGTGCTCTTCTCTTCCCTGCCACTGTCAGCTACACACATGCTGGTGCCTCCAACAGGTCCCCAACAGGTCACCGGGATCCCAGACTTCCCTGTGAACCAAGACCTCACATCTCTCTGCATCTCTTGCTGCTGTGCTTCAGGACACACCATCATTTTCATAGCTCCTTGACTCCCTGGTCTCCAAAGACATGGTGCCCTCGCCAACCCTTAAATACTCACTGCCACAGCCGGATCCCATCTTCACCTGAGCGCCTCCTGCTCCTGAAGAGAAACCTCAGAAACACCATGTTTGCTTTCTGTTTCTGATAAGCTCAATTAACTAGAGTTGTACCATGAGGGAATCTTTTGATGACGAACCGGGAAAGATGATTAAGTTCTTCCTAAGATTTGAAATCCTTTCTTGCTCTAACTCAATTGGAAGAGTCTAGTCTCATAAAGCTGTTTCAGATACAGACTTTATCAGGGCACTTTCTACTTTAAAGGCTTCGTTTCTGTCCTTCTCATTTCACTTCCGTCGTCCTGGCATCAAGATTAACACTACCCCTTACACGACCTAAGATGTTCCCCTTTGGAGGGAAAATTGTTTAGTCCCCTTAGTTACAGGGCACCTATGATGTGCCAAGCTGTACGGTAGAACCCCTGATCCAGAAGTAAACTTTGTAAGGCACCGTTCTGTTGATTTTCATCTTGGTGAGAAGGAAGACGTAATAAACACACTATCAACAAATTTCTGATGGAATCGAAGCTATTATCCCCATATAGTTTCATGGGCAAAAATGAGAATACTTTGAATATTATTCAACAAATATTAACACCTAAGGTATAACTTTCCACAACATCTAGTTTTAAGAACAACTCACTGCTAACTGTAAAGATGTTTTACAGAAAGAAAAAGGACACAAATGGACATTCTTGTGGTCAATAAAAATCCCGTACTCACCAGAACAGGTGGTCTTGGAAAAGAGGTGAATGCAGGCTCTCCCATAGCTGTAGAGTTTCTCTTGCTGACCCCACTCCTGAGATGCAGACAGCCCGTGGCTTGCTGGAAAATGCAGTGACTTCTGCATCTGGCTCCTCTTTTATAGAGAAAGGGAGTGATAACCCAATCAGTGGATAATCCACAGGGAACACCCTGTCTCGGCCCATTGGATTTGAGGCATTTCTAAATCTTTATACAGAAACCAATGTGGTGTTACCGACACAGAGTGTTAGTAGAAAAAGAATTTAATATGTGTGTGTGGCGAGGTGGTATTTGCAGTTATTATCAGCATTTTAGATGTTTCCTTTTCCTTCCCTTCTTTCAAATATCTCTGAAAGCATCCTATGGAAATAAGAATGGAACTGTCGGCTGGGCGTGGTGGCTCACGCCTGTAATCGCAGCACTTTGGGAGGCTGAGGCGGGTGGATCACCTGAGGTCAGGAGTTCGAGACCAGCCTCAACATGGAGAAACCGCATCTCTACTAAAAATACAAAATTAGCCAGGTGTGCTGGTGCATGCCTGTCATCCCAGCTACTCGGGAGGCTGAGGCAGGAGAATCGCTTGAATCTGGGAGGCAGAGGTTGCAGTGAGCTGAGATTGCGCCATTGCACTCCAGCCTGGGAGACAAAAGCGAAACTCTGTCTCAAAAAAAAAAAAAAAAAAAAAAAACTAAGAATGGAATTGTCCGTGTACATAAATGTTCATGCACTATTTGATTTAATAACAAAAATTAAAGACCATTTAAATGTTCATCCAGGAAAAAAATGCCCAACAACTTTCCAATGTTGCTCACCCTGTGCTTTGGTTGGGATATCTGCTTTTGAACTTTCACTTTAGTAATCTAGACTTTTGCTAGGTTCAATTTCATCTTAATGTCTTCCTTTTTTGTTGTTGCTTGTTTTTTAAGATAGGGTCTTTGAGACAGTGTCACCCAGGCTGGAGTGCAGTGGCTCGATCATCGCTCACTGCAGCCTCAACCTTCTGGGCTCAAGAAATCCTCCCTCCTCAGCCTTCCAAGCAGCTGGGACCACAGGTACATGCCACTCCACCCAGCTAATTTTTGTATTTTTTGTAGAGACAGGGTCTTGCCATGTTGCCCAGAACTCATCTCAAATTTCTAGGCTCAAGTGATCCTCCTTCCTCAGCTTCCCAAAGTGCTGGGATTACAGGTGTGAGCCACCTCATCCAGCCAATTTCTTACATCCTTAATTGCAGTTCTAACTATAAGACACAATAAATAGCTTTAATTAAATAATAGGTTGAAAAGCAACTCCACACTGAAAGAGAGACAAACTTTTCTTTCAATACAATAAAACTCAAAATGGCAAGGAGAAAAGTATAACTTGGATCACATTAAATTATATTAAGATTAAAAAGACTTACTAAGAGCTCCCATTACTCAAGATGGACACGGTGGCTCACAGCTGTAATCCCAAGAGGCCAAGGTGAGCAGATCACCTGAGGTCAGGAGTTTGAGGCCAGCCTGGCCAACATGGTGAAACCCTGTCTCTACAAAAAAATACAAAAATTGATTGGGCGAGGTGACGGGCACCTGTAATCCCAGCTACTGGGGAGGCTGAGGCAGGAGAATGGTGCGAACCTGGGAGGTGGAGGTTGCAGTGAGCTGAGATTGCACCACTGCACTCCAGCCTGGGTGACAGAGTGAGACTCCATCTCAACAAAAAAAAAAAAAAAAAAAAAAAAAAAAAAAAAAAAAAGAAAGAAAGAAAAGAAAAACACCTAATAAATAAACAGACCTAATAGAAAAGAAATACAATCTCAACAGTCTTGGTCTATGTGGTTACTACTTAGTTTTTTCTTATTATTTTTCATGATATTTTCCTTGTATGAATCTTCCTGGTTTGATCTTTGGGGAGGCAGACAGATGCTGGCTAGAAAGTTTAAGACACAATTAGCTTATATATTTATCACATTGTGGCTATTTCAATGTACTGATGCCTCCCCCAGCAAACTCCAATATACAGATACAATATCTGCACTCCAGCCTGGGTGACAGAGACTCCATCTAAAAAACACACACACACACACACAGAAAAAAGAAAGATCTCCTATTAATCAAAATGCAGTGAGAAATGGGTGTTGGAAAATCATATTGGAAAATATATTTGCATGACATGCATCCAGTAAAGTACATCAAGCCAGAATACAGAATAGAAAGATGTCCATCAAATGGAAAAAAATATATAAAAGATGTACATACAAAATGGGTGAAAAACTTTAGTAGGCACTACTGAAGACAGAATAAATAAATGGTCAATAAAATCCTGAACACATGTCCAAATTCGGTTTAGCTTCAGATAAATGCTGATGAAAAATCACAATGAGATACTCATACACACTTCTGTTTGGCTAAAATGAGAAAACAGCAATGCCAAGTCAAGTGCAGACAAGGCTATGGAGCAATCGTACCATTCATGTATAGCTAGCGAGAGTTTAAATGTATCCCAACCTGGATGTACATTGGAATCTCCTGGCAGAGAGAAAGAGAGGAGAGAGAGAGAGAGAGACAGCTTACGCCATTATTTCTGCATATCAGAGATTTTTAATACTTTCACTAATTTGCTACTGCTGTCTACAAGGCAGAGCCAGGTGTACAGGATGGAACACGAAGGCAGACTAGGAGCGTGACCACTGAAGCACAACATCAGGGAGACAGTTGGGCCTCCGGATAACTGCAGGCAGGCCTGACTCATGTCAGGCCCCCCACAAGAGGTGGAGGAGTAGAGTTTTCTCTGAACTCCTCCGGGGAAAGGGAGACTCCCTTTCCCTGTCTTCCCTGTCTGCTAAGTAGCGGGTGCTTTTCCTTGACAATGACGCTACCGCTAGACCACGGTCCGCTTGGCAACGGGCATCTTCCCAGACGCAGGCGTTACCGCTAGACCAAGGAGCCCTCTGGTGGCCCCGCCCGGGCATAACAGAAGGCTCACACTCCTGTCTTCTGGTCACTTCTCACTATGTCCCCTCAGCCCCTATCTCTGTACGGCCTGGTTTTTCCTAGGTTATGATTGTAGAGCAAGGATTATCATAATATTGGAGCAAAGAGTAATTGCTACAAACCAATGATTAATGATATTCATACATAATCATATCTATGATCTGTATCTAGTATGACTATTCTTATTTTATATATTTTATTATACCGGAACAGCTCGTGCCCTCGGTCTCTCGCCTCGGCACCTGGGTGGCTTGCTGTCCACACCCAACAGAATTTATTGTTGTTATTATTTTTAAGAACTCCAAGTCCTGCCTGGGCAGGGTGGTTTATGCCTGTAATCCCAGCACTTTGGGAGGCCAAGGTGCGGATCACTTGAGGCCAGGAGTTCAAGAGCAGCCTGGCCAACATGGTGAAACCTCGTCTCTACTAAAAATACAATAATTAGCTGGGCGTGGTGGCGGGCACCTGTAATCCCAGGTACTCAGGAGGCTGAGGAAGGAGAATTGCTTGAACCCGGGAGGCAGAGGTTGTAGTGAGCCGAGATCGCACCACTGCACTCCAGCCTACCTGACAGAGCGAGACTCTGTTTCAAAAAACAAAAACAAAAAAAAACAAAATTTAGCTAGGCTTGATGGCGGGCACCTGTAATAACAGTTACTCGAGAGGCTGAGGCAGCAGAATTGCTTGAATCCAGGAGGTGGAATTTGCAGTGAGCTGAGATCATGTCATGGCACTACAGCCTGGGTGACAGAGCCAGACTCTATCTCAAAAAAAAAAAAAAAAAAAAGGAACTCCAAGTCCTTCAATTGTAAGTCAAGAAAAGGACATTTCTGTCATTTCAGGGGGTCTCAGGTTTTGCAGCACATCACAGTAAAATTTAAAAGGACTGGTGTCTGGATCCCAGGCAGGATCATTTGTATCTGTATAATAGTTTGCTGAGGTGCTGAGGGAGGCTTCAGTACCTTGAAATTGCCCTATGTGATAAAATATGTAAGCTAATTGTGTCTTTTATTCTCTTTTGGGGGGACAGGGTCTCGCTGTCACCCAGGCTGGAGTGCAGTGGCGCAATCTCGGCTCACGGCAAGCTCTGTCTCCTGGGTTCACGCCATTCTCCTGCCTCAGCCTCCTGAGTAGCTGGGACTACAGGCCCCCGCCACCACGCCCAGCTAATTTTTGTCATATTTTTTAGTAGAGACGGGGTTTCACCGTGTTAGCCAGGCTGGTCTCGAACTCCTGGCCTCAAGTGATCCGCCCGCTTTGGCCTCTCAAAGTGCTGCGATTAGAAGCAGGAGCCACTGCACCCAGCCATGTTTTGTTTTTAATTGTATATATTTAAGGCATACATAATGTTTTGATACACATATATGTAGCGAAATGATTACTACAATGAAGCAAAGGAACATATCTGTCTCCTGACATAATTACCTTTGTGTATGTGTGTATACAAAGAGTAGCTGAGATCTACTCTTTTGGCAAATTCCAGTATACAAGGCGGTATTCCTGAGGTTGCTTTTATGGGGTGGAAGTTTGCTACAGATTGCCCTTAAGCAGGAGTTGGTATCTCAGTCTCTTTTCCTCAATTGTTATTGGCATAGAACTTACAAAGAGCAAAGTGCAAAAAATCAAACACATATGTGTGTGAAATCAACAGAATAGCGGATTCATCCCCAGTTGCCTTTTCCTGCCACCCTGTCCTGCCTCCCACAGGGGCACCCTCTGTTGTAACAGCACCTAGGATTAGTTTGACTGGTTTTTATTTCACGTGTAGGGAACCACATTGTGTGGACTGTCTTGGGTGTGGATTAACCTCAGCTTTGAGAGATCAAAGGTTAAGGATGTGCTGATAGTCATGTGTGAGTTCTGATTGCTGTGAGGTGATCCGCTGGGTGCAGATGCCCCAGTATTTATTCATTCTCCTGCTGTTCATTGGTTGGTTTCTGACAAGAGCTCTGATGACTGCAGGTTCTATGCCCCTCAGAACATGAAATTCGTGGGTACACATGCATAATGTTGAGATAAATGCTGTGTGCAAGGGAAGAGGGTAGACGTATGTACAGTTTTGGGGGTTGGTTGGTTTGTTTCTTTGAGACGGAGTATCGATCTGTTGCCCAGGCTGGAGTGTAGTGGCGCAATCTTGGCTCACTGCAACCTTCGCCTCCCAGGTTCAAGCGACTCTCCCGCCTCAGCCTCCCGAATAGCCGGGACTACAGGCACCCACCATCAGGCCCAGCTAATTTTTGTACTTTTCTGGAGACGGGGTTTAACCATGTTGGTCAGGCTGGTCTTGAACTCCTGACCTCAGGTGATCTTCCTGCCTCGGCCTCCCAAAGTGCTAAGATTATAAGCGTGAGCCACCGCCTGTTTGATCTTTTGAGACAGAGTATCTCTCTGTCACCCAGGCTGGAGAGCAGTGGCGCAAACTTGGCTCACTTCAACCTCCACCTCCTGGGTTCAAGCGATTCTCCTGCCTCAGCCTCCTCAGTAGCTGGGACTACAGGCGCCAGCCACCACGCCTGGCTCCTTTTTTTGTATTTTTAGTAGAGATGAGGTTTCACTATGTTGTCCAGGCTGGTCTCAAACTCCTGACCTCAAGTAATCCACGCACCTCAGCCTCCTAAAGTGCTGGGATTACAGGCGTGAGCCGTTGTGCCCAGCCTACAGCTTTTGTTTTTGAGACAGGGTCTTGCTGTGTCACCCAGGCTGGAGCGCAGTAGCTCAGTCATAACTCACCACAGCCTTGATCTCCTGGGCTCAAGTGATCCTCCCACTTCAGCCTCCTAAGTAGTTGGGACTACAGGCATACATCAACATGCCTGACAATATTTATTTTTTATTTTTTGTAGAGATAAGGTCTTCCTTGTTGTCAGACTACTGAGCTCAAGCGATCCTCCCACTTCTGCCTCCCAAAATGCTGGGATTACAGGCGTAAACCACCGTACCTGGCCCTGTACAGTTTTAATACATCTTTCCATATAGTTTTCCAAAGTGGTTATTCCAATTTAAACTCCAACAATCCTTACAGGAAAGACTGGTCCCTCCATAGTCGTCTAGTCAGCACTTACTTGGTGTTTCTGTGTTTTCCCCTTAGCCAAGCTGATGTCTGTATAATGGTATCTCATTGTAATTTTTATTTTTTTAGCATTTCCCCGAAGCTAAAGGGGTTACACATTTGCTCAAATTTTGCTGGTCATTTAGGCCAGGCGCGGTGGCTCATGCCTGTAATCTCAGCACTTTGGGAGGCCAAGGCGGGTAGATCACTTGAGGTCAGGAGTTCTAGACCAGCCTGGGCAACATGGTAAAACCCAGTTTCTACTCAAAATACAAAAATTAGCTGGATGTGGTGGTTGGAGACTGTAATCCCACCTACTCAGGAGGCTGAGGCAGGAGAATCGCTTGAACCCAGAAGGCAGAGGTTGCAGTGAGCCAAGATCATGCCACTGCACTCCAGCCTGGGTGACAGAGCAAGACTCCACCTCAAAATAACAATAACAATAATAATAATAATTTTTTAGGCTGGGCGTGGTGGCTCAAGCCTGTAATCCCAGCACTTTGGGAGGCCGAGACGGGTGGATCACGAGGTCAGGAGATGGAGACCATCCTGGCTAACACTGTGAAACCCCATCTCTACTAAAAAATAGCCGGGTGCCTGTAGTCCCAGCTACTCGGGAGGCTGAGGCAGGAGAATGACGGGAACCCAGGAGGCGGAGCTTGCAGTGAGCTGAGATCCAGGCCACTGCACTCCAGCCTGGGCGACAGAGCAAGACTCCGTCTCAAAATAATAATAATAATAATAATATAATAATAATAATAATTTTTTTACGGTCACTTGTTTATATTCTTTTGTGTAGGAGTCATTCAAGTCTTTCACCCAGTTTCAAGTGTGTTTTCATTATTTTTCTCTGTTTGTTTGACATTATTCTTTATATACTCTGGCTTGATGTATTTTCCTGGGGGTACAGAATCAAAACCTCTTCCCCTACACTGGTTTTCTGCCCTTTCTCTCTTACTGATGTATTTTAATGAATAGTTGCTCTTAATGTATCTTAATTGGTTCACATTTGAATTTTCTTCTTTCTATTTAGAGTTTTATTGTATCAAGAAGAAAGCCTGTCTCCTCATTGACTGTGAAGCTGTTCTTCTACCTAGTTTTTAATTAAAGCTATTTACTGTGTTTTATATTTAGGACTGAAACTAAGAATATAAGAAATTAGGCCAGGCACAGTGGCTCACACCTGTAATCCTATCACTTTGAGAGGCCAAGGCAGGCGAGTCACTTGAGGTCAGGAGTTCAAGACCACCCTGGCCAACATGGCAAAACCCCGTCTCTACAAAAAATACAAAAATAAGCTGGGTGTGATGGCGTGTGCCTGCAGTCCCAGCTACTTGGGAGGCTGAAGCAGGAGAATTGCTTGAACCTGGGAGGCAGAGGTTGCAGTGAGCCAAGATCATACCACTGCTATTCAGCCCGGGTGACAGAGTGAGACTCTGTCTCAAGAGAAAGGAAAGAAAGAAAGAAGAAAAGGAAGGAAGGAAAGAAGGAAGGAAGGAAGGAAAAGGATAGAAAAGGAAAGGAAGAAAGAAAGAAGGAAAAGAAATTAAAATGAGATTGAACCTAGAAAAAAGGTAGATTAGCAAAGTGGAACAGAGTTCAAGAGCAAATATTTCCACCAAAGCACAAGATGAACAATGCTGGAAAATTCAGAGACAAGTGGGATGTGATTAAAAGAAGAGTAGAGAGAACTTGGAGAAGAATGGATATCAGAAGTGAAGGATACGCATGCACCTTCCAAACTGATGAAAGACATCAAGCCACAGATGCAATTAACCCCACACCCCCTAGGCCAAGGAAATACACAGGAAGCAATAATGAGCTACACTGTGGCCTACAAACCAACAACAACGAGAAAGAGTTTAGAGAATGCAGAAACCAAAGAAGCAAGGAAAAGCCTGACAGCTGACATCTCAACACACATAAAATGAGATAGACATCAGTGGAGCACCGTTTCTAACATGCTAAAAGAAATTTATCAAGCCAGACACCTATATCCAACAGCAATATTGCCCCCAAATAAAGATGCCTAAATAAAGGTGTAAAGGAAAACAGTTAGTTGTTAGCAGCATTGAATTAGAAAAGAAAATACTAGAATGAATTCTCAAGTCCACAGGGAAATAATCCCAGATTGAATGCCAGAAATGCAGAAAGAATAAAGATGAACGGACAAGATAATCTGTAGGTAAGTATGAGTGCGTATTGCTTGATGTAGAATTAATATGCATGACAATGGTAATACAAAAGTCAGAAAAAGCTAAAACGAGAATTAAAAGTGTTCTAAAGTATTAGCATTTTGTGGGAGGGGTTCAAGTAAGTAATTGTATCAGAGTATATTATTTAATTATTAGCATAACTACACAGATTTGTATGGCTGTAAGTAGCAAGTTCATAGAGAGAACAATAAAATAATAAACATATTTAATTCAAAGTCAGCCAAGTAAAGGCAAAAGGAACATTCATTAATCAGTTAAGTCAAAACCTAGGAAAATTGAGAGGACTGAAACAATTTCAAATGTACTGGTAATTATATTAAATGTAAATGCACAAAATAGAATTTTATTTATTTATCTATTTATTTATTTTTTTGAGATGGAGTCTCACTCTGTCATCCATGCTGAACTGCAGTGGCGTGATCTTGGCTCACTGCGACCTCTCCCTCCCAGTTTCAAGCGATTCTCCTACTTCAGCCTCCCAAGTAGCTGGGATTACAGGCGTGTGCCACCATGCCCGAGTAATTTTTGTCTTTTTAGTAGAAACGGGGTTTCACTATGTTGGCCAAGCTGGTCTTGAACTCCTGACCTCACGTGATCTACCTGCCTCGGTCTCCCAAAGTGCTGGGATTAAAGGCGTGAGCCACCTCTCCCGGCCAAAGTAATAATTTCTTTGCAACAACTGTGTGACATATTCTATAGGATTGTGAATAAAAGTTTTGGGCTTTCTATTCTTGAAAAAGATTTAAATGGTCGTTAGTTTCTGTTATTAAATCAAAATTTACATGAACATTTATGTACATAGACAATTCCATTTCTATTTCTATAGAAAGTATTCAAAGATGTTTGGAAGACTGGGAGAAAAAGGAAACATATCTAAAATGCTGATATTAAAAGTGTTCTAACGTATTAGCATTTTGTGGGAAGAGTTCAAGTAAGTAATTGTATCAGAGTATATGATTTAATTATGAGCATAACTACACAGATTTGTATGGCTGTAAGTAGCAAGTTCATAGAACAACAAAATCATAAACATATTTAATTCAAAGTCAGCCAAGTAAAGGCAAAAGGAACACTCATTAATCGGTTAAGGCAAAGCCTAGGAATACCACCCCGCCACACGCACATACGTATTAAATTCTTTATCTACTAACACTGTGTGTAGGTAACACATTGGTTTCTGTATAAAGATTTAGAAATGCCTCAAATCCAATGGGCGGAGACAGGGCGTTCCCTGTGGATTATCCACTGATTGCATTATCACTCCCTTTCTCTATAAAAAGGAGAACCAGATGCAGAAGTCACTGCATTTTCCAGCAAGCCAAGGGCTGGCTGCATCTCAAGAATGGGGTCAGCAAGAGAAACTCTACAGCTACGGGAGAGCCTGTGTTCACCTTTTTTCCAAGACCACCTGTTCTGGTGAGTACGGGATTTTTATTGACCTCAAGAATGTCCATTTGTGTCCTTTTTCTTTCTGTAAAACATCTTTACAGTTAGCAGTGAGTTGTTCTTAAAACTAGATGTTGTGGAAAGTTATACCTTAGGTGTTAATATTTGTTGAATAATATTCAAAGTATTCTCATTTTTGCCCATGAAACTATATGGGGATAATAGCTTCGATTTTTTTTTTTTTTTTTAATCCAACATCACTAGGAAGGGGAAGAAGTATTATTTGGCCTTGCAGTCTTCACTTTGTCTCCCTCTCTGGAAAGTTCGTGAACCAGAAATTGCTTGGTCCCTTAAAAAAAAATAGTTCTCCAGTTAAATTTCATGATTAGTTAGTTAGTCCCCTAAACTCACTGTCACGATACATTGTAGTGAATTTCTTTCTTTTCTGTTTCTCTGTTTCTCCTCCCTCCATCCCTCTCTGTCTCTCCCTTCTTCATCACGGAACTTAATTATATCTGATATTCTATCAGAAATTTATTTTTAGTGTGTTTATTACGTCTTCCTTCTCACCAAGATGAAAATCAACAGAACGGTGCCTTACAAAGTTTACTTCTGGATCAGGGATTCTACTGTAAATTTGGCACATCATAGGTGCCCTGTAACTAAGAGGACTAAATAATTTTCCCTCCAGAGGGGAACATCTTAGGTCGTGTAAGGGGTAGTGTTAATCTTAATGCCAGGACAACGGAAGTGAAATGAGAAGGACAGAAACGAAGGCTTTAAAGTAGAAAGTGCCCTGATAAAGTCTGTATCTGCAACAGCTTTATGAGACTAGACTCTTCCAATTGAGTTAGAGCGAGAAAGGATTTCAAATCTTAGGAAGAACTTAATCATCTTTCCCAGTATATCATCAAAAGATTCCCTCATGGTACAACTCTAGTTAATTGAGCTTATCAGAAACAGAAAGCGAACATGGTGTTTCTGAGGTTTCTCTTCAGGAGCAGGAGGCGCTCAGGTGAAGATGGGAACTGGGTGTGGCAGTGAGTATTTAAGGGTTGGCGAGGGCACCATGTCTTTGGAGACCAGGGAGTCAAGGAGCTATGAAAATGATGGTGTGTCCTGAAGCACAGCAGCAAGAGATGCAGAGAGATGTGAGGTCTTGGTTCACAGGGAAGTCTGGGATCCCGGTGACCTGTTGGGGACCTGTTGGAGGCACCAGCATGTGTGTAGCTGACAGTGGCAGGGAAGAGAAGAGGACGGGTGTCCTCCGAGGAGGATGAAGAGGGACAAGGTCTGGAACTGGCCCTGGGTCATGACCTTGAGCATTTAGTCCTTGACTCGCATCAGCCCAATGAGGTCCCAGGACCCAGTGTCAGTGCCTGGAACTCCTGCCAGCAGCATCAGCATCACGTGGAGAAATGCAGACTCTAGGGTCCACCCCAGACTTACTTGGGTTCAGGTCCAGAGATCTGAGTTTAACACACCCTGCGGGTGCTGAGGATGTATGGTGCCATTTGAGACACATTTCCCCAGACAGAGAGGCTGGTGGGAAGATTCCACTGAGCTGAGAGAATCCCCCCAGAGCTGACCTTCTCCCGCCTCCATTTGGTTGAAATGTCACCTTTTCTTTTCTTTTGAAAGGGGAAGCTCAAACGAAACGTGATGCCCTGGGCTTTACAGAAGAAACGAGAAATCCACATGGCCAAGGCCCATCGGAGACAAGCTGCGAGGTCTGCTCTCCCCGTGAGACTCACCAGCTGCATCTTCCCGAAGCCGGTGACAAGGATCAGGTCTCATCCTGACAACCAGGTCAGACGCAGAAAAGGGGAGGAGCACCTGGAGAAGCCACAGCAACTCTGCGCCTACCGGAGAATGCAGGCCCTGCAGACCTGCAGCAGCCAAGGCGAAGGTTCAAGTCCACTGCAGTTGGAGAATGTCTTAAGTATCCTCGCACCGGGGATGGCCGGTGAATCTCTGGACAGGACTGGATCTGAGCGTGTGCACAGGCTGCCCGAGCCCACCGCTGGGCAGTTTCCAGCTGTGGCAGGGGGGCCAACCCCAGGAGTGGGTTGTCAGCTCCCACCGCCCCTCTCTGGCCAATTGGTGACTCGTGCAGATATCCGGAGACAGGCCAGGAGGGTGAAGAAAGCCAGGGAGAGACTGGCCAGGGCCTTGCAGGCAGACAGGCTGGCCAGGCAGGCAGAAATGCTGACAGGTAGGTGAAGTGCAGTCCTGGGTTTTGCATCCCTTTCTTTTAATGCCCATCCTCTTTCCGACTCTGAATTGTCACACTTTTTCCTTCCCCACCTGTTGTTTATTAAAAGTATTTGAAAGGCAACAAGTGTAAGGAGTGGACGGTTTTGTGGTGAGAAATTGGGTTTTATGGGATGAGGAAGGAAACCTTTACATATCGTTGTACACCTCAGTTTCTGTTTGCCGTGATTTTAATTAGTTGTGGGGTTTTGTTTGTTTGTTTGCTTGTTTGTTTTGAGACGGAGTCTCGCTCTGTTGTCCAGACTGAAGTGCATTGGTGCGATCTCAGCTCACCGCAACCTCCGCTTCCCAGGTTCAAGTGATTCTCCTGCCTCAGCTTCCCCAGTAGCTGGGATTACAGACGCCTGCCACCATGCCCAGCTATTTTTTGTATTTTTAGTAGAGATGGGGTTTCACCATGCTGGCTAGGCTGGTCTTGAACTGCTGACCTCAGGCAATCTGCCCACCTTGGCCTCCCAAAGTACTGGGATTACAGGCGTGAGCCATGGTGCCTGGCCATTAATTAGTTTTTATATTACATTCTAATTTAATCTTTGGCCTGGCGCTGTGGCTGATGCCTATAGTCCCAGCACTTTGGGAGGTGGAGGAAGGCAGATCATCTGAGGTCAGGAGTTGGGGACCAGCCTGGCCAATGTGGCGAAACCCCATCTCTACTAAAAATACAATAATTAGCCAGGCGTGGTGGCGGGCGCCTGTAATTTCAGCTACTCAGGAGGCTGAGGCAAGAGAATCCCTTGAACCCAGGAGGCAGAGGTTGCAGTGAGCCAAGATCATGCCACTGCACTCCAGCCTTGGTGAGACTTTGTCTCAAAAAAGAAAAAAAAATTCTAATATAATTTCAAATGAAATCCTTAAAAAATGAAATTAAATTATGTAAGTTTAAATGAAATGAATACATTACATAATTTATCAAAAATTTACTACATTTTCATTTTTAAATTGTTTCTTTTTTTAAAATTTTCGATTTGGGGGTACATATACAGGTTTGTTACATGGATACATTGCTTAATGGTGGGGGTTAGGTTTGTGGTTTATGGATTACCCTAATACTGAACCCATTGTACCCAGGAGCTAAGTTTTCAACCAATGGATAAATTCAATAACCCAGCCTGAAGGATTGTTCAGTGTTTAGTCGTTACATTTTCTCCCTATAATATACATTCCCAAGGCGAAGTTGGTACGTATCCCAAGAAATTTTTTTTAATTAAACATTTTTACCCCATTTACTCTGATGTGGTTATCAGAGTGCCTGTATGAAAATATCTCATGTACCGCATAAATATATACACATACTAGGTCCGTGCCCGCTGTTTCATTTTGAGTTTCCTTACCTCTTTCTCTTTATCACTGATCAAAACACGGAATGGAATACTTCATGGCAATTATTTTATGCATCTCGGGTTAGGTGGAAGCTACTGCTTGTTTGCACTCCAGCAGAGTTAGGGTGGTAGGAAGTGCCTATCAACCAATGCTACCACACACCAGCCTGGGCGACAGAGCAAGACTCTGTCTCTAAAGATACATATATAATTCATATATAATTATAAATACATTTTATATTATACAATTATATGTTACATATATTTATAGATTATAAAATAGCTATAATATAATTATAAATAGGGATGGGCACAGTGGCTCACACCTGTAATCCCAGCACTTTGGGAAACCAAGGCAGGCAGATCAGAAGTTTGAGACCAGCCTGGGCAACATGGTGAGATCCTGTCTCTACTAAAAATACCAAAATTAGCCGCATGCCACTACACCTGGCTACATTTTGTATTTTGGGTAGTCCCAGCTGCTCAGTAGACTGAGACAGAAGAATCGCTTGAACCCGGAAAGCAAAGATTGCAGTGAACTGAGATCGTGCCACTGCACTCCAGCCTGAGCCACAGAGTGAGACTCCATCTCAAAATATATATATATAATTATAAATAGTTATGTATAATTTTTATACAAATGCATAAGTTATAATATATTGTATTTTATATATATTATATTTCTATAATATATAAATTATATAATATACAATATTTGAGACTCCATCTCAAAATACATATATAATTATAATTATATATAATTTTTAAATAAATACATAAGTTATAATATATTGTATTATATATTTATATAATATATGTATATATATTATACATATACATGTATAAAATAATGTATATAAATATATACATGTATATATTTTATATTATATAATTGATATATATTATTTATATAAATTATATTTATATATAATATATAAAAATTATATACAACATACATAAATTATATAATATATAACATAATATAATATATTTATTATGTAATATGTAATATACATTATATATAATTAATATATTTATTATATATAATATGTAATATACATAATAAATATATTTATTATATGTAATATAATATATTTGTTATATAATTTATAATATGATATATAAATCATATATAATATAAAATTATATTTAAATACAACATAATATATAAATTATATTTATATATTATATTTATATATTTTTTATATTTATATATTATATTTATATATTTTATATATTTATATATTATTATATATAAATTATATATTATACAAGTATATACAATTTATGCATAATATAATTATACAATTCTATATAATGTAATTATATATTAAATATATGTAAGTTATATAATATATAATGTGTATATATAATTTATATTATATAATTATATTATGTATTATATGTATTATTATAGAGAGAGATCAACAAGAATCCCCATGTGTCCCCAACCCGTCTCTGGGTTTCCATCTGTGGGATGCCTTTCCCAGTGGCCTGAGGACCTTGGAGAGCTCCCTTCTGTGGCTCTCTGCAGGAAGACAGACTATCCCTAACTACAATCACTAGGCACAGAACAAAACTGTTGCCATCATGCCAGGCACCATGTCAGTATCTTCGACCAAGACTGGAGCTCTCCTGGGGTGCTACAGAAGGCCATGGATAAGGAGTTTGTGAATTCTGGGGAGAGAAATATTTGGGTCTCCCCTAATGCCACTCTCTCACATCCCATCAAAGGGAAAGGTGGACACTGAGCTTACATATCCATGAGAGCTATAAGCAGATCCTAGGGAATTCCCTGTATCATGAAATGATCATGATGGTGACAATGATGATGATTATTACTATCATTATTTTGGAAAGAAGATCTCACTCTGTCATCCAGGTTGGAGTGCAGTGGTACAATCATGGCTCACTGCTGTCTCGACCTCCTGGCTCAGGTGATCCTCCCGACTCAGCCTCCCAAGGATCTGGGACTACAAATGCATGCCACCACACCCGGCTAATTTTGCTGTTGTTGTTGAGAAGGGGTCTCACTATGTTGCCCAGGCTGGAGTGCAGTGGCATGTGGTATGATCATGGCTCACTGCAGTCTTAACCTCCTGAGCTCAAGTGATCCTCCTGCCTCAGCCTCCCAAGGAACTGTGACTACAGGTGCATGCCACTACACCTGGCTAAATTTTGTATTTTGGGTTTTTTTTTTTTTTTTTTTTTTTTGGTAGAGACAGGGTCTCACTATGTTGCCCAGCCTCGCCTTGAACTCCTGGCCCCAAGTGATCCTCCCGCCTTGGCCTCCCAAAGTGCTGAGATTACACACATGTGCCCAGTCAACATTATTAACAATAGCAAGGATGGGGATAAAGGAGAAGGAGCAGTGGATGCTGTGAGCCTCAACCCAGAGTCCTGTCCATGGCTAATGCCTCCCTCCCCCAGCTGCTGAGACTAGTGACTGCTGACCATTCACAGCTGTCAGGATTACAGGAGGCCAGGAATTCCACAACACAGAGAAGTACCCCATCCTAGAATATGACTTTCTCAGGGGCATCCAGAGACCAGGCTCACACCTATAATCCCAGCACTTTGGGAGGCCAAGGCAGATGAATCACCTGAGGTCGGGAGTTTGAGACCAGCCTGACCAACATAGAGAAACCCTGTCTCTACTAAAACTACAAAATTAGCTGGGCGTGGTGGTGGGCGCCTGTAATCCCAGCTACTTGGGAGGCTGAGGTAGGAGAATGGCGTAAACCCGGGAGGCGGAGCTTGTAGTGAGCTGAGATCCGGCCACTGCACTCCAGCCTGGGCGACAGAGCGAGACTCCGTCTCAAAAACAAACAAACAAAACAAAACAGAGACCATTGACTGTCAGATGCTAGAGATATAAAGAAAGAATTTACTAAAGAATTTTCTTTCGCACCAAAAGAGAGAAATATCTGGTTTCCAACACTTCCTTAAGACAGTGAACCCTTTCCAATACACAGAACACTTTTACTTTAGTAAATTCTGGATTGATCTTTTTTTTTTTTCTTACTTCCTGGGTCGCAAGGTGGAAGAATTGTGGAGCCTGCCCTTCAAATTCTGCCACTGCACTCCAGCCTGGGTGACAGAGTGAGACTCGGTCTCAAAAATAAAAATAAATAATAAACGTATACATTTTGATGGGTTTGGACATATGTGCACAGCTGTGGTGCCACCACCATAATCGAGGTACTAAACATATTCATTCATGTCATGCCCTTTTCAAAGTACAAGGACCAGGTCAGGAGCAGTGTTGGCTCATGCCTATAATCCCAGCACTTCAGGAGGCCAAGGCAGAAGATTGCTTGAGGCCAGGAGTTCAAAACCAGCCTAGGCAAAATAGTAAGAGCCTGTCTCTATAAAAATGAAAAAAAAAAAAGAAAAAAAAATACAGATTAGCTGGGCATGGTAGCATATACCTGTAATCCCAGCTACTCAGGAGGTCGAGGTGAGCAGATCACTTGAGGCTAGGAGCCTAAGACCAGCTGGGCAACATAGCAAGACCCCATGTCTACAAAAATTTTAAAATTTAGCTGAGTGTGGTGGTGTGCACCTGTAGTCCTAGCTATTCAGGAGGCTGAGGCAGGAGGATCACTTGAGCCCAGGAATTCGAGGCTACCATGAGCCATGATGGAGCCACTGCACTCCAGCCTGAGCAACAGAGAGATTCTGTCTCAAATATATATATATTATTACTCTCAGTCAAATTAGAAATTAGATGGTAAATTAAACTTTCTAACAATACTTTTTATAGGTACGCATCCATCTTTGTCTATATATTAAATCTGATTTATTTGGTTGGGTCCAGTGGCTCACTCCTGTAATCCCAGCACTTTAGGAGGCCGAGGCAGGTGGATCACCTGAAGTCAGAAGTTCAAGACCAGCCTGAGGAACATAGTAAAACCCTGCCTCTTTTTAAAAAATATAAAAAAAGAAAAAGACTATATAATATGACTATGTGTTGGTAGATGAGTGATTAAATAAATTCTGGTACAGCAATTAATTGGAATACCATACCACTTATTTAAGACTTGGCTAAACACTCATATCTACCTGGAAAAAAGTCCACAGTCTGTTAATTTTTTAAAGTAATCTCCAGAATAATTAGTATATAGTATCATAGTTTTTTTTGTAAAATTATTTTAAAACTCTAAACATAGGAATATATATTGTGATAAAATGCTTTTTCTAGTATTTATGTAGTAAATTATATTATTACATGCATAAGTTTAATTTTTCATAGATGGGGACTATAGTAATGGTCACCTCAAGCTCATATTAGACAAGGGAAAAGGAGTTTTATTCTATTTCATTTTATTTTTTACTTTAATTTTTTTTATTTTTTTTTATTTTTTTTTTTTGAGACGGAGTCTCGCTCAGTCACCCAGGCTAGAGTGCAGTGGTGCGATCTCGGCTCACTGCAAGCTCCACCTCCCGGGTTCACGCCATTCTCCTGCCTCAGCCTCCCAAGTAACTGGGACTACAGGCGCCCGCCACCATGCCCGGCTAATTGTTTGCATTTTTAGTAAAGACGGGGTTTCACCATGTTAGCCAGGATGGTCTCGATCTCCTGACCTCGTGATCCGCCCACCTCGGCCTTCTAAAGTGCTGCAATTACAGGCTGAGCCACCGTGCCCGGCTTTTTTTTTTTTTTTTTTTTAGACGGAGTTTCACTCTTGTTGCCCAGTCTGGAGGTGCAATGGCGTGATCTCAGCTCACTGCAACCTCCGCATCCCAGGTTCAAGCAATTCTCCGTGCCCGGCTTTTTTTTTTTTTTTTAGACGGAGTTTCACTCTTGTTGCCCAGTCTGGAGGTGCAATGGCGTGATCTCAGCTCACTGCAACCTCCGCATCCCAGGTTCAAGCAATTCTCCGTGCCCGGCTTTTTTTTTTTTTTTAGACGGAGTTTCACTCTTGTTGCCCAGTCTGGAGGTGCAATGGCGTGATCTCAGCTCACTGCAACCTCTGCATCCCAGGTTCAAGCAATTCTCCTGCCTGAGCCTCCCAAGTAGTTGGGATTACAGGCATGTGCCACCACCCACGGCTAATTTTTTTGTTATTTTAGTAGATACGGGGTTTCACCATGTTGACCAGGCTGGTTTCCAGCTCCTGACCTCAAATGATCCACCTGCCTTGGCCTCCCAAAGTGCTGGGATTACAGGCATGAGCCACCGTGCCTGATCAGGAAAGGGAATTGTGTTTTACATACTCTATATTTGTGAGAATGAGTACATATTATTTTATTAATTTTAAAAATCCAATTAAAAACTTCTAAATAAAACAACATTAAGAACTATGAAATATGAACAATTTAGCACACAGACCACCATATGTTTCCTCATCTATAAATAGTGATACTAACACCTTCCTTGTAGGTCTCTGTGAAAACATCTACGGATAATGTATGTAAAACTGTTTATTACCATGCAGGCTGGAAAGTAATGTCCCATTCATTTGTCCACTAGGATGGCCACAGGGTGTTTGGGTTTTTTTCCTTTTAATTATTGAATTCCAGAGTTTTCAAATACATTCTATTGTTGTAAAGTGAATCATATTCATATTTTTTTCCTAGGGTTTAGCGATTCCTTTTGCATACAAATTCAGGCTGTATGTGTTCACACATAGATCTCAAATAATACCTTAATTTTCGCAATGAAAAGCTCTCTTCCTCACCCTGTAGCCTTGCTCCCGGAATCAACTTTTTTTTTTTCTGATAGTAATTACATATTTGTAAGTTAGGTATTTATACTGCTTTTTCATTTATTAGCTTTAGACTATATTGAATTACTTTCTTCTCAGAAACAAGTAGCACATAACTCTTTTTTTTTTTTTTTTTTTTTTTTTTTTTTTTTTTGAGACGGAGTCTCACTCTGTCACCTGGGCTGGAGTGCAGTGGCCGGATCTCAGCTCACTGCAAGCTCCGCCTCCCGGGTTTACGCCATTCTCCTGCCTCAGCCTCCCGAGTAGCTGGGACTACAGGCGCCCGCCACATCGCCCGGCTAGTTTTTTGTATTTTTTAGTAGAGACGGGGTTTCACCGTGTTAGTCAGGATGGTCTCCATCTCCTGACCTCGTGATCCGCCCGTCTCGGCCTCCCAAAGTGCTGGGATTACAGGCTTGAGCCACCGCTCCCGGCCGCACATAACTCTTACATACTGTAAAACTAATTTTCCTCACCAAACATAATCATTTAAGGAATCTGGATAAATCAAAATTCAATGTTTATCATTTTATGACATCCATATTTACCATCTGTAGCATCTAAACCTTAGCCAGAGATGTAACAAGTAGTATGTTAATTTTTTTTCATTTTTTCTTTTGATCTCTTAAATTTTAAAATTTCCTTTTTTATTTCTTCCTATGAATCCAATACCTATTTTCTCCACCAGAAATGTAATTCTCTTTTCAATAGATCCAGATGTGCACGAGACAATTCATCAGCTTCGGCTTTCGCTTGGAGACATCCCTCCCTAGCTCTCCCTCCCCTCGTCCCCCTCTGGATGGGAGAAAGATGCATACATGATCCCATTTTTGAAAGAAATTAGAAAGCTCAAAATCACAAAAAAGGCTGGGTGTGGTGTGGCTCACACCTGTAATCTCAGCACTTTGGGAGGCCGAGGTGGGAGAGAATGACTTGAGGCCATGAGTTCTACACCATCCTGGGCAATACAGACCTCCTCTCTACAAAAAAATACAAAATAGCCAGGCTTGGTGGTGTGGGAGGCCCAGGCGGAAGGATAACTTGAGCTCAGGAGGTCGAGGCTGCAGTGAGCTACCATTGCACCACTGCACTCCAGCCTGGGCCAGAGTGAGACCCTGTCTCAAAACAAACAAATGACGCACACAAGCCGTAAATGTGTGGCTCTATCATTTTAACAGGCAGTGAATGTGGAGAAAGGACTGAAAAAAACTTGAGTTCATTTTGCATCCTGCTACCTGAACAGTTTTAAAATCCACAAAAAGCCCTACACCCAAAAACTGACCTCCCCAAAGTCTTGCCCTCTCAGCCTCTTAGCTCAACCCCATTCCATGCCCCATCACTGCCTTATCTGGTCCACATACTCTCGCACCAAACCTGATGCTAACCCGCAAGACCCGCCCATGAAACCTAATGCCCGCCCACAACCCCGCCCCCTAACAGTCTCTGACCTGTTAGCCCCGCCCGCATGCCTGGTACCGCCCGCAGCCCCGCCCCAGAGTTGGTTCCCGGCCCCGGAACTGGCCCACGCCCACACTCAGCCCCGCCTCCAAGCCTGGTACCGCCCGCAGCCCCGCTCAGGAGCTAGTTCCGCCCCCAACCCTACCACAGACCTGCGCCAGGACAACCCCGCCTCCGCGGCTCTCCCTGGCCAGGGCCCAACCTTGTTCTATTAATAACTAAGCAAACTGGAACACCTCGGCCCGAGGTTGGGGTGCGCAGCTGCTGCCCCCGCCCGCCCGCTGCACCTGCAGCCTGAACCCGGGGCCCCCGGACACGCCGCATTTTGGGTTGGGACCAGCTGGAGCCGGAAGCGGAGATGCAGCGCTGCTAGCCGGAGACCGGAAGCGGAATTGCAGGTGTGTGTTGTGAGAAGAGCAGCGTTTGCAGCGACTGGGAGAGAGTCTTTCGGTCGCCGCGAGAGGTGCTGGGTTCGGTGAGTCCGAGTCCAGAGAGGGGTCCCAGCCGCGGGCCCTGCATCCCTCCCGGGAGCCGGGTTTCTGCCCCTGAGGCCTCGTGCTGTACCCTCAGTTCAGCCCGAAGCTGCTGTTTCCTCCGGTGTCGGGGCCCCGCGCCCCTGTGGCCCTCACACGGGGCGATTATGCGCCCCAGGGGACTTTTGGCTATAGTTGGAGACGGTTATGAATGTCACAAAATGGAGGCTAGAAGGGATTGTGCTACTACTGTAATCTAGAGGGTGGAGACGGATTCTAGCAGCTCAGCATCCTGCAGCGCGTAAAGCAGCCGCCGCCAGCAAAGACTCATCCAGCCCCAAATGTCAGTAGTGCCCAGGTTGGGAAACCCTGATGGAGGGCATTAAAATCTCTGCAGTCCTAAATGCACTGTAGAAATTATTTAGAATTCAGCTGAGTCACTTATAAGACCTAAAGTTACGAATTAGAGCATCTGGAGTCACCATAAAATCTCCAGCCAAATGAGTTAAGCAAGTCAAATGCAAACAGTTTTAAGCCCCTTGTCCCATTTTAGGGAGCAAATGGCCGGATAGGAATCTGGGGAATTCAGGCACAGCCAGTAGCCTGGGTTATTATTATTATTTAAATCTTTTTGGGGGGACGGAGTCTTGCTCCAGGCTGGAGTGCGGTGGTGCGATCTCGGCTCACTGCAAGCTCCGCCTCCCGGGTTCATGCCATTCTCCTGTCTCCGCCTCCCGAATAGCTGGGACTACAGGCGCCCGCCACCACACCCGGCTAATTTTTTTGTATTTTTAATAGAGACGGGATTTCACTGTGTTAGCCAGGATGGTCTCGATCTCCTGACCTTGTGATCCACCTGCCTCGGCCTCCCAAAGTGCTGGGATTACAGGCGTGAGCCACCGTGCCCGGCCTAAATCAGTGTTTTTAAGTGAATGGGGTGGTCTTTCTGTGCAACAACTGTGTTACTCTCAATAAATACATTTTATTATACATACATATTACTCCCTACAAAAGGCCTCGTAAGCCATTTTTGTGCCCTTTTTTTTTCAGACAAGAAAAGTATCATTCTAGCTCAGATTTGTGTTGAAACCAATCTCAAGATTCACCTATCCTCACTGATCCGTGGATTTCCATATGATCAGGTGAGTACCGTGTAGAACTTGTAAGCTGCAATACTCTACTGTGTAGAAAAACTGCGAATGGATTTTTCCTGTGCTCAGGTTGTAAACACAAGGAATTACTAAGAGTGAGGGTATCTTTTTTTTTTTTTTTTTTTTGAGACAGTCTCACTCTGTTGCCCAGGCTGGAGTGCAGTGGTGTGATTTCAGCTCATTGAAACATCTGCCTCCCAGGTTCAAGTGATTCTCCTGCCTCAGCCTCCCAAGTAGCTGGAATTACAAGGGTGCACCACCATGCCCGGCTATTTTTTGTGTTTTTAGTACAGGCAGGGTGTTGCCATGTTGGCCAGGCTGGTCTTGAACCCCTGACCTCAGGTGATCCGCCCAACTCCCTCCCAAAGTGCTGGGATTACAGGCATGAGCCATGAGTGAGGGTATTTTAAAAATTATTTGTTTGATGGCTTCTATTCAAGAGAAGGATACTAAGGGGTGTGTGACAGTGTGTGTGTAAGTAAGTCAGTAAATATAGCTATATGCAAATCAGTACACAAAATAAACATGTAAACACTATTTTCAAATTTTTTTTCCAACCTTCTAAGATATCTCAATTTTTCTTTTATTTTTTTCTTTTCCTAACTGGCCTGTCAGCCTGTAGACTTGTGCTGTATAATAAGGTAGCTGCTAAGCCGGGTGCGGTGGTGCACCCTTGTAATTCCTTGTACTTCTGTAATCCCAGCACTTTGGGAGGCTGAGGCGGGCGGATCACCTGAGGTCGGGAGTTTGAGACCAGCCCGACCAACATGGTGAAACCCCGTCTCTAGTAAAAATACAAAATTAGCTGTGCATGGTGGCCGGCACCTGTAGTCCCAGCTACACAGGAGGCTGAGGCAGGAAAATTGCTTGAACCTGGGAGGCGGAGGTTGCAGTGAGCCGAGATTGCGCCACTGCACTCCAGCCTGGGCGACACAGCGAGACTTTCTCAAAAATAAATAAATAAATAAATAAGGTAGCTGTTAGTCCGTGTGGTTGTTTAAATTTAAATTTAGACCAATTAAGATTCAATAAAATTGGCCGGGTGCTGTGGCTCACACCTGTAATCCCAGCACTTTGGGAGGCCAAGGCAGGTAGATCACGAGGTCAGGAGATTGAGGCCATCCTGGCTAACACGGTGAAACCCCGTTTCTACTAAAAATACAACAAATCCAGCTGGGCGTGGTGGTGGGCGCCTGTAGTCCCAGCTACTCGGGAGGCTAAGGCAGGAGAATGGCGTGAACTCGGGAGGCGGAGCTTGCAGTGAGCCGAGATTGTGCCACTGCACTCCAGCCTGGGCCACAGAGCGAGACTCTGTCTCAAAAAAAAAAAAAAAGATTCAACAAAATTTTAAATTCAGCTTCTCAGTTGCACTAACCACATTTCAAGTGCTTGACAGCAACATGTGGCTAATGCCCCTATTGAAAAGCAAAGATTAAGATCATTTCCATCATCCTAGAAAGCCCTGCTGGGCGGCATTGTTCTAGTCTCTTCCATTTGTCCGTTGCAATGAAGCCAGAACGGCTGTTGTAAAAGATAATTTGTGGCCGGGAGTGGTGGCTCAAGTCTGTCTGTAATCCCAGCACTTTGGGAGGCTGAGGTGGGTGGATCACCTGAGGTCAGGCATTCAAGACCAGCGTGGCCAACATGGTGAAACCCCGTCTGTATTAAAAATACAGAAATTAGCTGGGTGTGGTGACTCTTGAGCCCAGGTGGTGGAGGTTGCAGTGAGCCAAGATGGCACCACTGCACTCCAGCCTGGGCAACAGAACGAGACTGCATCTCAAAAAAAATTAAAAGTAAAAATACAGCCGGGTGCAGTGGCTCACACCTGTAATTCCAGTACTTTGGGAGGCTGAGGCGGGCAGATCACCTTAGGTCAGGAGTTTGAGACCAGCCTGGCCAACATGGCAAAACCCTGTCTCTACTAAAAATACAAAAAGTAGCCAGGCGTGGTGGTGGACGCCTGTAATCCCAGCTGCTTGGGAGGCTGAGGCAGGAGAATCGCTTGAACCCGGGAAGCAGAGGTTGCAGTGAGCTGAGATCTCATCATTGCACTCCAGCCTGGGCGACAGAGCGAGACTGTCTCAAAATAAATAAAGATAAATTTGCTTCAGTCACTCCCCTGCCTGAAAAGCCTTTGCTGGCTGTCCACTGCCTCTCACCTCCAGGCTCCTCACCACTCTTTATAATACCTTTCGAAACACAACCTTTCCCCTGTCCTCTGGCCCCTTATTTGTCCACATGCTCTAAACGGTGAACCTGGCGGCCTCAGCAGCTTGCTTTCCTGCCTCTGCACGTGCACGTCCCACTGAGCAGGGCCCTACCTCGACTCTCAAGACTCAGCTCAAATGTTTTTAGGGTTTTTCCTTCCCAGGCTTCCCAGTCCCCTTCCTCCCAGACCCTGGGTTGGCTGCCGCGCACCCCTCTGCCACAGCACGTATCACTCTGACATGCAGCAGTAGGTCTGTGTGTGTCCCACTCCCGGAAAGCCAGTTCTTAGCTGACAGGGATCTTCCTCCCGTCCATCTGCAACACCCGGCTTGGGGCAGGCATCAGTAAAACGTGAATGAAGGGTCAGCGTCGGGACCCGAGGGCTGGAGAAGGGATTCGAGAGGAATAACTGGGTGAGGAAATTCTACGCCTGGTTTGGACTTGGGAGGGAAAAGGGGGCGGACCCACCAGGGGCTCACCTATGCAAAATTCTCTTGTCTACCGTTTGTGCAACACAGCTGCTGGAAGCCCTCATTCATAAACAACTAGAAATACGTGAACTACAGAGAAATAATAAGATTTTTTTTTTTTTTTTTTTTTTTTGAGACGGAGTCTCACTCTGTCGCCCAGGCTGGAGTGCAGTGGCACGATCTGGGCTCACTGCAACCTCCGCCTCCTGGGTTCAAGCGATTCTCCTGCCTCAGCCTCCCAGGTAGCTGGGATTTCAGGTGCCCACCACCATGCCCAGCTAATTTTTTAAATATATTTTTAGTAGAGACAAGGTTTCACCAACTTGGCCAGGCTGTTCTCGAACTGCTGACCTCAGGTGATCCGCCCGCCTCGGCCTCCCAAAGTGCTGGGATTAGAGGTGTGAGCCACTGCGCCCAGCCATAATACAGATTTTCTTGCATGTCATAATACTAAAACTCAGGCTTTTACATATAAGTACAAATATATAAACTTTTCACATGTATATGTGAATTTTGGGGGTGTTGTTATTCTGCCAACCACAGAGACCAAATGTCAGAGACACTTGGCAGCTCTATTGGGGGGTGGGGGCTGTGGGGGGTGGGGGGCTGTGAGGCTGCAGGCAGGAATGGGAAAGAGCCGCCCATCTCTGCTTGGCTCCAAGTACCAGTGAACAACTGGCCTGTGGGGAATGGCTCTCCATTCACTCCTCTCCCAATCCTTCCCTCCCCGGACATTGGGGGTATGAGGGCCACCCAGGATAAATTCCCTGGGCAAGAGATCTAGGACGCCAGGGCCTGAATGCTGCATCTCAGTACAAATTCCTAGAGAGACTGAGTGGCCCTGCCTTCCATGAATAGCGAGCACCATCCACCCTCCACAGCTCTGTTTTGTCTACCTGGCCCAAACTCACTCTTACAGGTCTCTAACTCCAGACTGTGCCCCCCTCGCCAACCCCTCCCACACGCACACCCTTGGCCACTTTCTTTTTTTGTTTGTTGTTTTTTTAGACGGAGTATCGCTCTGCTGCCCAGGCTGGAGTGCAAATGGCGCAATCCTGGCTCACTACAAGCTCCACTTCCCAGGTTCACGCCATTCTCCTGCCTCAGCCTCCTGAGCAGCTGGGATTACAGGTGTGTGCCACCACGCCCGGCTAATTTTTAATATATTTTTTAGTAGAGCTGGGGTTTCACCACATTAGCCAGGATGGTCTCCATCTCCTGATCTCGCAATCCGCCCGCCTTGGCCTCCCAAAGTGCTGGGATTACAGACGGGAGCCACCACGACCCACTGGCCACTTTCATCTTTGTGTGTATACACACACACACGCACACACACACACAGCCCTTCTTTTCTTGTAAAAAAGGAAACATTCCATATATACTATTTGGTACTTTTTTTCCCCTTAAATTTACTGAGGATAATAATCTATTGATATCTAGAGATCTCTCTTTTTTTAATGGGTACACTATAATGCCACAGTGAATAATCTCACACTACTCTCTTATATTTGTGTATCTTACAGATCGATTCTTAGAAGTTGTAGGAATCTAGGGTCTCTGATAGAAAATGGCTGGAGCTCTGCTGGGCTGGCATGAGGGGGGGGATGGGGAGGAGGAAATGAACTGAAATGGGGCAGTGACATCCGAGCTGGGTAAGGTGGAAACCAGGAGGGAGGGTGGCCAAGGCAGAGCACAGGCTGGAGAGGGGGTGACCGATTCAGGGCACGGGCTAGAGAGGGGATGACCGATTCAGGGCACGGGCTAGAGAGGGGGTGACCGAGGCAGGGCACGGGCTGAGAAGGGGTGACCGAGGCAGGGCACGGGCTGAGAGGGGGTGACCGAGGCAGGGCACGGGCTGAGAGGGGGTGACCGAGGCAGGGCACGGGCTGACGGGGGTGACCGAGGCAGGGCACGGGCAGGAGAGGGGGTGACTGAGGCAGGGCACGGGCTGACGGGGGTGACCGAGGCAGGGCACGGGCAGGAGAGGGGGTGACTGAGGCAGGGCACGGGCTGGAGAGGGGGTGACTGAGGCAGGGCATGGGCTGACGGGGGTGACTGAGGCAAAGCACGGGCTGGAGAGGGGGTGACCCAGGCAGAGTGTTCCCATTTCTTCCAGAGTGCTTTCCTGAGAGCGCTGCGGAATAAGGGAGGAGCGTCCTGCTTCCCGGCTGCCCTGTTGCTGTCGGAGTCACAGGATGGCGGCCGTCGTCCTGCCCCCGACTGCTGGTGAGTTGTGGGGTCCTGGCATTTCTGAGTCCAGACTTGAAAGGCTCTGACCCACAGCATGGGACAGGAGGGGGTTGGGCAGAGCAGGTGAGGCAGGAGTGGAGCCCCAGGGCCCAGAGGTCCTCGGTGTCTGATCGGGCGGCTCTCGGGATTTGGGACTTAGGCGTTTGGGTGTCTGTGGATGTCGCCTCTGTGGTGAATGTGCTGGAACTTTTGAATTCTCCCTTTAGTTCTTTCTGTGAACCTGATAAAAACACAGTGACACCCTTGGAACTTCAGTTTCCTCATCTGTGAAGTGGGAATAATCCCTTCCCCAAGTGCGGTCAGACCTTGAGCCCTGTTACCTGGCGTGGATGCAGCAGGGCCATGCTCTGGTTTCCTTGGATTGCTGTCAGTGGGTGTTTGTGTGCAGTAGAGGTGGATGCTTTGTGGGTGACTGTGTCAACTGCAGGCAGGTGGGGGAGCTTCCAGGTGTGTGAGTGGACACAGGGCCGGTCTGGATTCCTGGGACTCATTTCTCCTCCTCCAGCTCTGTCTTCCCTGTTCCCAGCCTCTCAGCGAGAAGGACACACAGAGGGCGGAGGGCTGGTTAATGAGCTCCTGACACACTGGCTAAAGGTAAGTTAGATGTTCCTTTTTCCAAATCATAATTCCTTCAGCCAGAAGGTTGGACTCAATGCCTTTCAGTGGCCTGGACCTTCACGGCCAAACTCGCTCCTCAGGCATCCCAGGATCTCTGAGTGAGGGCTGCCCGGAAAATACCAGTGTGTGTCAACGTGTACTGCAGGTTCAGAGCTCCCTCCAGGGTCCCTAAGTACATCACGTGCTCCTGAGAGTTTTAAGGGAAAGCCAAGTAAAGACATGACAATGTTCTAAGCCCAAGCAATTAATGAAGGCAGTACGGAAATCATTCATTCACTTACCAAGTATTTCTCTGATTTCTGCTGTGTCACGGGTCCGTGCTCCCCTGGAGACTGAGGGAACTGAGCTCACAGGAGCCCCCAGTCTGAGTGAGAAAAGACGGCTGCTCTGTGGTACTGGACACTGGGCACTAGGCCTGGGAGCGGCCTAAGGAGACAAGCATTGAGGGCTGAGCTCAGAAGCCAGGGAGGGGAGCTTGGAACCCCACCCCACATCTCATGCTCAGGTTTCCCTAGCCCTGGCTCTGTTCTGCTGGCCCCTCTTCCTGTGCACGTTGGTGGGGGTGGTCCTTGGCTAAGCTGTGATATCTGCAATGCTTTAGGGCTTGGTGACCTTCGAGGATGTGGCCGTGGAGTTCACCCAGGAGGAGTGGGCGCTGCTGGACCCTGCCCAAAGGACACTGTACAGGGACGTGATGCTGGAGAACTTCAGGAACCTGGCCTCCCTGGGTAAGCCTAATGTCATTCCTGCATTTATTTAATGACACAGGAAGTAAGTCTTGTTTTTCTTTTTTTTTTTAATTGAGGTAACACAGGACACAAAAGTCACCATTTAAACTATTTTAAAGTGCCCAATTCGGTGGTTTTTCGTAGGTTCACCGTGTGGTACAGCCATCACCACTAATTCCAGAACATAGCTGTCATGCCAGAAATAAGCCCCGTAGTCATGAAGTGGTCTCTCCCCATTTCTCCCTCCCGAACACCTTGGCAGCCACTAACCTTTCCATCTCTATAGATGTATCTCTTCTTTTTGAGGAGGTTGTTTTTAGACAGTGTCTCCCTCCATCACCCGGGCTATAGTGCAGTGGTACAATCCTGAGTAGCTGGGACCACAGGTGCGCACCACCACGCCCAGCTAATTTGCTTATTTTTTGTAGAGATAGGGTCTTGCTCTGTTGCCCAGGCTGGTCTCAAACTCCTGGGCTCAGGTGATCCCCCTGCCTTAGCTTCCCAGTGTGCTGGGATTACAGATGTAAGCTACCATTCCTGGCCCCACTCTTGCCATTTTATATAAATGGAATCATATAAAATGTGGTCTTTTGTGTCTCACTTTTTGCTTAGCATAATGTTTTCTGTTTTTTTTTGTTTGTTTATTTGAGATGGAGTTTTGCTCTGTTGCCCAGGCTGGAGTGCAGTGGTGTGATCTCAGCTCACTGCAACCTCCACCTTCCAGGTTCAATCTGTTCTGCCTCAGCTTCCCGAATAGCTGGGACTAAAGGCATGCACCACCACGCCTGGCAAATTTTTGTATTTTTAATAGAGATGGGGTTTCACCATGTTGGCCAGGCTGGGACTCCTGGCCTCAAGTGATCCACCCACCTCAGCCTCCCAAAGTGCTGGGATTACAGGCATGAGCCACCACGCCTGGCTGATGTTTTCAAAGTATAGCCGTGTTGTGGCACATATCAGAACTTCATTCTTTTTGTGGTTAAATACTGTTCCATTATGTGTATATACCACTTTTTATAAAAATCAGTTCATCAGCTTGTGGAAATTTAGCCTGTTCTCATGTTTTGGCTAATGTGGGTAGTGCTGCTATAAACATTCATGTACAAGATTTTGCTTGAGCACCTGTTTTCTCTTGGGTATTTACCTAGGAGTGGAACTGCTGGGTCCTGTGTTAATTCTATGTTTAATGTGTTGAGGAACCTCCAAACTTTTCTACAGCTGCCGCACCATTTTACATTCCTACCAGCAATGTATGAGACCAGCAATGTATTACAATTTCTCTGCATCCTTACCAACATTTGCCTCTTTTCCTTTTTTTAAAAAAATTATGATAGCCATTCTTGTGGGTGTCTGTCTCATTGTGGTTTTTATTTCTATTCCCTAAAAAAAAAGATGAGATTGGTCATCTTTTCTTGTGCTTGTTGGCCATTTATACATCTTTTTCGAAGAAATGTTCATTCAAGTGCTTTTTCCATTTGGGGGGCATTGTTTGCCTTTTTGTTACTGAGTTGTAAAAGTTCTTTATATGTTCTGGATCCTCGACCCTTATGAGATACATCATTTTCAGATATTTCCTCCCATTCAATGGATTGCCTTTTCACTATCTTGAATGACAGTTTTGCGGGAGATAGAACTCTCGGTTGATATTTTTCTTTTAGTACTTGGCGTATGTCATCATCCCACTGGCTTGTGGCCTCCATGGTTTTTGAAGAGAAATCAGCTGTTAATCTTGTACATGATGACTTATTTCTGCCTTGCTATTTTTCAGGAGTTTCTCTTTGTCTTTGGCTTTTGACCGTTTAATTTTAAGGTATCTCAGTGTGAGTTTTTTGAGTGTATCCTATTTGGAGATCCTTAAGCTGCTTTGATGTATAGACTTGTAATTTCCATCAAATTTGGGAATGTTTGGCCATTATTTTTCCATGTATTCCTTTTTTTTTTTTTTTTTTTGAGATGGAGTCTTGCTCTGTCGCCCGGGCTGGAGTGCAGTGGCCGGATCTCAGCTCACTGCAAGCTCCGCCTCCCAGGTTTATGCCATTCTCCTGCCTCAGCCTCCGGAGTAGCTGGGACTATAGGTGCCCGCCACCTCGCCCGGCTAGTTTTTTGTATTTTTAGTAGAGACGGGGTTTCACCGTGTTAGCCAGGATGGTCTTGATCTCCTGACCTCGTGATCTGCCCGTCTCGGCCTCCCAAAGTGCTGGAATTATAGGCTTGAGCCACCACGCCCAGCCTCCTTTTTTTTTTTATCATTATTTAGAGTCTCACTCTGTCACCCAGGCTGGAGTGCACTGGCACGATCTCAGCTCACTGCAACCTCTGCCTCCTGGGTTCAAGCAGTTCTCCCTGCCTCAGCCTCCTGAGTAGCTGGGATTACAAACGCACACCACACCACCACACCTGGCTAATTTTTGTGTTTTTAGTAGAGACAAGGTTTCACCATGTTGGCCAGGCTGGTCTCGAACTCCTGACCTCAGGTGATCCTTCCACCTTGGCCTCCCAAAGTCTTGTAATTAGAGCGTCACCCACCGCACCTTGCCAATTTTTCCATATATTCCTTCTGCTCCTTTCTCTGTCTCCTCTCCAGTAGCAGCTCCCATTATGTGTATTCTGATGTTTGATGGTGTCTTCCGGGTCTCTTAGGCTCTGCTCATTTTTTTCCCCTTGATTTTTAATTTCTGCGCTACAGATCAGGCAATCTTGATTGACCTGGCATCAAGTTCACTGTTGTTTCTTCTGCCTGATCACGTTTTCTGAGGAACCCCTCTAGTAAATGTTTCATTTCAGATAATATATATTTTTCCATTTAAAAATTCCTATTTGGCTCCTTTTTATAATTTCCATCTCTTTATGCTTTTCTCTGTTTGGTGAGAATTCATCCTCATGGTTTTCATTAGTTCTTTGTACACAGTTTCCATGAACTCCTTGAGCATATTTGAAATAGTTGAAGTTGTTGCCTAACAAATCCAATGACTGGGTTTCCTTGTGGATAATTTCTGTTCATTTCTTTTTTCCTATAATGCAGTTTCATTTCTTTGTTTCTTTTTTTTTTTCCTTTTTTTTTGGAGACGGAGTCTCACTCTGATGCCCAGGCTGGAGTGCAGTGACACAATCTCGGCTCACTGCAAGCTCTGCCTCCCGGGTTCATGCCATTCTCCTGCCTCAGCCTCCCGAGTAGCTGGGACTACAGGCACCCACCACCACGCCTGGCTAATTTTTGTATATTTAGTAGAGACGGGATTTCACCGTGTTACCCAGGATGGTCTCAATCTCCTGAAATCGTGATCCACCCACCTCAGCCTCCCAAAGTGTTGGGATTACAGGCATGAGCCACCACGCCCAGCCCATTTTTTTGTTTCTTTACATGCCTCATAATTTATTTGCTGAAAACTACTTTCAGAATATTACAATACGGCAGTTCTTTAAATCTGATTTTCCCCCCTCCCCAAGGTTTGTTGTAGTTGGTATTATTTCTTTGTTTAGTGACATTTCTGAACGAATTTTGTAATGTCTGTATTTGTCATATGTGGCCACTGAAGTCTCTGTTCTATTAGCTTAATGTTCAGCTTGGGATTAATTTGTCAGAGATTTTCTTAAATACCTGGAACCCAAAAGATGACCAGTCTTTACCGATGGATCTGAATTACATGTTGGAGCATGCCTTCAAAACTCAGCTAAAGCACTTTACAACTCTGACTTAGCCTTCACTTCCTTCTTATGCAGAGCCTGAAGGTCAGTCAAAGGTAAGGGCTTGGTGCCTTCTCAGATCTTCTCTGAGCATGTGTTCCTCCCTGGGTATGAACATGGCCTTCTAGAAATGTGTGGAGGGCTGGGCACAGTGGCTCGCACCTGTAATGCTAGAACTTTGGGAGGCCAAGGTGGGCGGATCACCTGAGGTCAGGAGTTCGAGACCAGCCTGGTCAAGATGGTGAAACCATATCTTTACTAAAAATACAAAAAAATCAGCCAGGCGTGGTGGCACATGCCTGTAATCCCAGCTACTTGGGAGGCTGAGGCAGGAGAATTGCTTGAACCCAGGAGGCGGAGGTTGCAGTGAGCCGAGATCACACCACTGTACTCCAGCCTGGGCAACAGAGTAAGACTCCATCTTGTGGGGGTGATAAAAAAGGTGTGGGAAGATGCTCTACTCCCCCGAGCATCTTGTTCCCCACTTCTCCTCCCAGGTTTTTTGGTTAGTCTTGTTTGCTTCACAGTTTTCCCTTGCCCCCTTCAGCAGTGGCTGATTTGCCTTTAGATGTGTTGGGACACGCTTCCCTCTCCACCCTCCAGCTTCCATAGGTGTAGCCTCTTCAGACCTGGGAGAGTTTGGAGTTGATAAATAAAGGGAAGCCCTTTGATCCAGCCCATCAGGGAGCCAGCAGACAGGTCAGAACAACCAACCACAGGTTTTTGAGAATAAGGTACATTCTCTTCCCTTCAGTACTAGAAACACAGGTTGTTGTCTTCAAGGCAAATGGGGAATAGAGTGTGCGGCTAGAGTCAGTTAAAATGTCACAAATCCCTCTTACCCTGATTCGGCTGTTTGTCTCGATTAGGCATTCTCCTGTGGCTGTAAACTTTTGATAACATTCAAGAGCTCCAATGAAGCTGATTCTGTTTTTGCCCATTTACTTACTGTTTCTATGAAGGGATGAAGTTGGGGAGTTCCCTACTCCACTACTTTCACCAACATCACTTCTTTTAAGTCCTTCGTAAGCACCTCTGTTCCTAGCTCTGTGCTGGGATGTGGGTGTACAGTGAAGAATGCAACGTGGTCCCCACCCTCATGGAGCTGTCTGTCTAATGCTATCCACTACGAAATGAAGATCTCCTTCTTTCCCTGACTGTACATTCTCTGTAGTTAAATCTTCTGGGCTTTCAGATTCTGTATTTAAACCTGGACAGGGGCTTCTGGGACCAGTTGTCCTGAAACCACCCTAGATATTGCTTGTGATTTTGTGTATGTGTGTGAAAGACAGTTGCTATATTTCTTCAATTTTGGCCTAATTATTCCTCTGCTCCTGAAGTCACACCTCTTCACCTTCAAAACTGATTGCAGTTTCATGGGGAGCTTGTCTGCTGCACAGTCCTCTTCCATCATGTGTCTTTTCTCCATGTACAGGGAACCAAGTTGATAAACCTGGTCTGATCTCCCAGTTGGAGCAAGAAGATAAAGTGATGACAGAAGAGAGAGGAATTTTCCCAGGTGCATGTCCAGGTGAGCACCAGGTGGATATAAGTCCTTGTGAGGAATAGCTCTGGCCAGGGACTGAGAAGATGGGAGTATTATAATACATTAGGAAACATCAGTCAGAGAACTGCATAAATGCCCCTTTTCCCAAGAAGGCCAAGAACATTTGGTCTGAGCCCCCCCATGTACTTTCATGACTGTAACTTTCTGTCATCTCGCACTTTACTTGGGCCTCAGGGGAGAAAAAAAGACATGTCTCTTTTTCTGAAATTTAAGTCTCCTATGAACTCTTTAATCAGTTTCAGTCTACCTTGCCTTCCTGACAATTCCTTCATTCTGTCCACATCAATCTCAATCTTCCTAGAGTCTTTCTTAAATATTGCCTAAAATTGTCACAGCCGTATCTTTCATGGAATCCCTTCTCAAAAACCCTCACCTCTCAGATTCTGCCTTCACCCATGTATGCATTTTACCATTTCACCATCAACTTAAATTTGCCTCTTTTCTATCAACTTAAATTTCTTTTTAACTTGTTTCAGATGTGGAGAATCCGCTTAAAGCCAAAGGGTTAACTCCTGAGCTGCATATTTTTCAAAAAGAACAATCTAGAAATATGGAAATGGTAAGACTAACATGGGTGATTTCTGTTTTTTTCATGGTAGGAGAATGCCCTACATGAGAAAAGCCACAAAGACTGGCTTTGTTGGCCAAGCGCAGTGGCTCATGCCTGTAATCCCAATACTATGGGAAGCCGAGGCGGGTGGATCACAAGGTCAGGTGTTGGAAACCAGCCTGGCCAATATGGTAAAACCCTGTCTCTACTAAAAAAAAAAAAAAAAAAAAAAGCCAGGTGTGGTGGTGCACACCTGTAATCCCAAATACCTGGGAGGCTGAAGCAGAAGAATCACTTGAACCCTGGAGGCGGAGCTTGCAGTGAGCCAAGATCGCGCCACTGCACTCCAGCCTGGGCGACAGAGCAAGACTCGGTCTCAAAAAAAAGAAAGAGTGGCTTTATTAAAGGAAAGTGTCATTTTTCCAAGAGAAAGTCGTGTCTCCAAAGAGATACTGTGAAATTATTTTGAATTTGGAAAAAAGCATTAGCCCCAAACGTGTTTTTCCTGAGAATTCCCACAAGTAAGTATTTCCAGTAATCTGAGTCAGATATTGGGTATTTGAAAAAGAAATTAGCCGTAAATTTATCGGAAAATACTCTGTGAATATGATAAAGACTTGCGGAAAGAATCCATCTTTTTTAAATGCTAAGAATTCAAACTGACAGAAGCAATGTACCAGCACTCATAGTGGCAAAAACATTAATTCCAATACTATGATACACAACAGAATTCCTAGGAGAGGAAATTCCTCTGACAGCATTCAATGTTAAAAATATTATAAATGGGCTGGGCGTGGTGGCTCAAGCCTGTAATCCCAGCACTTTGGGAGGCCGAGACGGGCGGATCACGAGGTCAGGAGATCAAGACCATCCTGGCTAACATGGTGAAACCCCGTCTCTACTAAAAAAAAGAAATACAAAAAGACCTAGCTGGGCGTGGTGGCAGGCGCCTGTAGTCCCAGCTACTCGGGAGGCTGAGGCAGGAGAATGGCGTAAAACCCAGGAGGCGGAGCTTGCAGTGAGCTGAGATCTGGCCACCGCACTCCAGCCTGGGCGACAGAGGGAGACTCCGTCTCAAAAAAATAAATAAATAAAAATATTATAAATGGTACTTATTAGTCATCTCTTAATCAACAGGAGAGGAATCATTTCGGAGCAGAACTCCACGAATGTAATGAGTGTTTTAAAGTCTTCAGCACAAAATCTTCCCTTATGCGGCACAAGAAGATTCACACTGGAGAAAAACGCTACGACTGCAATGAATGTGGGAAATCCTACAGCAGCAAATCTTACCTTACCGTTCATAAGAGAATCCACAATGGGGAGAAACCCTACAAATGCAGTGACTGTGGGAAAACCTTCAGCAATTCCTCATACCTCAGACCGCACTTGAGAATTCACACCGGAGAAAAACCCTACAAATGTAACCAGTGTTGTCGTGAGTTCCGCACTCAGTCAATCTTCACAAGGCACAAGAGAGTTCATATGGGCGAGAGTCATTATGTATGTAATCAGTGTGGAAAGGCTTTCAGCACAGGGTCATCTCTTTCTTTGCACTATAGCATTCATACAGGGGAGAACCCTTACGAATGCCACAATTGTGGGAAAACCTTCAGGAGGAGCTCGAATCTGACACAGCACGTAAGAACTCATACTGGAGAAAAGCCCTACAAATGTAATGAGTGTGGGAAATCCTTCACCAATAGCTTTTCTCTTACAGTTCACAGGAGAATACATAATGGAGAGAAATCCTATGAGTGCAGTGACTGTGGAAGAGCCTTTAATGTTCTCTCATCTGTTAGGAAACACATGAGAACTCACACTGGAAAAAAACCCTATGAATGTAATTATTGTGGGAAATCCTTCACAAGTAACTCGTACCTTTCTGTGCATATGAGAAGGCATATTAGGCAGATGTGAATTCAGTAACTGTGGGAAAAGCATTCATTGATCTTTCATGCCTCAGATAACATGAAAGAACTCTTCACCAGATGTATGAATTACCTGCTACTGTGTAACAAATTACCACACAAAATTGTGTGGCTTCAAACAACAAACACTTATCTCACAGTTTTTGTAGGTCAGGAATTCAGAAACAATGTAGCTCCATAGTTCAGGATCTCTCAAGAGGTTACAGTCCAGATGTCAGCAGAACCATAATCATCCAGAATTTGTACTGGTGAAGGGACCACTTCCAGATGGCTCACTCACATGCCTGACAAGTGCATGCTAGCTCTTTCCAAGGGACCTGCACTTCCCAACCACGTAGGCCTCTCAACAGGGCTAAGTTTCTTTATGGAAGTGACTTCTCCCCAAAGCCAGTGATCTAAAGGAGCCAACAGAGAAAGCATAATGTCTTTTATGACTTAGCTTCAGAGAGAGGTGTTTTCATGTCCCTGTTACATTGGCCACACACACCAATCCTGATACAATGTGGAAGAACACCACACAAGGTATGAACAGTAGACATTCGGAACCATCTGGAAAGCTTGCCATGAAATCAGTGGAGGTAATTTTTTATTTTATATATTATTTTATTTTAATTTTTCTTTTTTTTTTTTTTTTGAGACAGGGTTTCATCTGTGCCCAGGCAGTAGTGCAGTGGTGCAGTCTTGGCTTATTACAGCCTCCGCCTCCTGGGCTCAAGGGATCCTCCCATCTCAGCCTCCCAAGTAGCTGGGACTGTAGGCATGCACCACCATGCCTGTCTAGTTTTTGTAAAGATGGGGATTCACCATGTTACCCAGGCTGCCCTCAAACGCCTGGGCTCAAGTGATCCACCTGCCTCAGCCTCCCGAAGTGCTTGGAATATAGGAACGAGCCACCACTCCCAGCCAGAACTTCTTAAGATAAAGGATGAGGGAATGTTTTCGGTGATACCTCTTACATTAGGAAAAATATGAAAATGTTCCTTGGATGCAGTACCCATGAGTGTATTATTTTCAGAAAATCTTTCAGTGATTCCTCCCTTTACACATGAGAGAACTCATAGAGGAAACCCTAGGAACGTAACTGATGTTAGGATGCCTCACCTCTTATCTGAGTGGCCACATGATAACTTATACTGAGAACAAAAGGTATAAGTGCTATGTATGTAGAATTACCTTCATCAGTGTCTTATTTCTAGGTTGGGCCACTAGCTCATTAATTTTCCATCTTTTAAGTATTTACGGCTATAGCTGTCCTGAAAATCTTATTACCTCATTTTATATACAGTATATTTATTATAATTCTAAAACATCAATACATCAAATATTCAGAAAGGTATTTCCAAACAGCTCCTGAGTGATCTAGTTTGTTATAACAGAAATTAGAGGCCGGTGCGGTGGCTCACACCTGTAATCCCAGCACTTTGGGAGGCCAAGGCGGGTGGATCACAAGGTCAGGAGATCAAGACCATCCTGGCTAACTCGGTGAAACCCCGTCTCTACTAAAAATACAAAAAATTAGCCGGGCGTGGTGGTGGGCGCCTGTAGTCCCAGCTACTTGGGAGGCTGAGGCAAGAGAATGGCGTGAACCCAGGAGGCAGAGCTTGCAGTGAGTCAAGATTGCATCACTGCACTCCAGCCTGGGCAACAGAGCAAGACTCTGTCTCAAAAAAAAAAAGTATTTGCCAGGCATTGTGGCTCACACCTATAAACCTAGCATTTTGGGAGGCTGAGGCGGGCAGATCATCAGAGGTCAAGAGTTCGAGACCAGCCTGGCCAACATGGTGAAACCCTGCTTCTACTAAAAAAATACAAAGTTTAGCCGGGTGTGGTGGCAGGCACCTATAATCCCAGCTACTCAGGAGGATGAGGCAGGAGAATCAATTGAACCTGGGAAACGGAGATTGCAGTGAGCTGAGATTGTGCCACTTCACTCCAGCCTGGGCAAAAGAGCACAACTCCGTCTCAAAAAAAAAAAAAAAAAAAGAAATTAGACAATATTTGATATATTTTTTTCTAATCTAATAGCATTTTGTCAAGGGTACATGGACTTTTTGATTTTGATTGTTTTTTCTTTCTGTCCTAATATAGCAAATACTGTTTCTTTTTTTCTTTTTTTTTTTTTTTTTTGAGATGGAGTCTCGCTCTGTCACCCAGGCTGGGTTCTTGCCATTCTTCTGCCTCAGCCTCCCGAGTAGCTGGGACTACAGGTGCCCGTCACCATGGCCAACTAATTTTTCGTATTTTTAGTAGAGACGGGGTTTCACTGTCTTAGCCAGGATGGTCTCGATCTCCTGACCTCGTGATCCACCTACCTCGGCCTCCCAAAGTGCTGGGATTATAGGCATGAGCCACCATGCCTGGCGCAAATACTGTTTCTTAATGTTCATTCTCCCTATTTAACGAAAAAAACAAGTTGTCAATGAACAGTATTGAAAATGTATTTTCAATACTGTATTTTCAAAACAGTATTGAAAAGGCACCATGGCTCATGCCTATAATCCCAGCACTTTGGGAGGCCAAGGTGGGCAGATCACCTGAGGTCAGGAGTTCAAGACCAGCCTGGCCACCATGGTGAAACCTCGTCTCTACTAAAAACAAAAAATACAAAAATTAGCCAGGTGTGGTGACAGGTGCCTGTCATCCCAGCTACTTGGGAGGCTGAGGCAGGAGAATCGCTTGAGCCTGGGAAGTGGAGGTTGCAGTGAGCCAAGATCGCACAACCAGACTCCAGCTTAGGCAACAGAGTAAGACTCCATCTAAAAAAGAAGACAGTGTACTAGGCTTTCCTGAAGCTTAGGCTTTGTCCCACTCTGCTGGCTACTAGAAGTAGGATGAACGCACTAGGTGAGACACCGTCTGGCTTATTCTCATCTATTATCTTTTCATTCTTTCTTTTGGAAAGTGGACACAAAGCATAGAGTTAAAAGAGCCTTTTTTTTTTTTTTTCACTACGATGATAAAAATCACAGTATGGCTCATGCCTGTAATCCCATCACTTTTTGAGGCCGAGGCAGGAGGATCACCTGAGGTGGGGAGTTTGAGACCGGCCTGACCCACATGGAGAAACCCTGTCTCTCCTAGAAATACAAAATTAGCCAAGCGTATTGGCACATGCCTGTAATCCCAGCTACTCAGAAGGCTGAGGCAGGAGAATCGCTTGCCACTGGGAGGTGGAGGTTGCAGTGAGCCAAGGTTAACATTGCACTCCAGCCTCGGCAACAAGAGTGAAACTCGGTCTCAAAAAAAAAAAAAAAAAAAAAAAACAGAAGTGCCGAAAAAATCACAATGATTTGAGTTCTTCAAAAACCTTTGATTGGCCGCATTGGCTCTGTTCTGCATATTACTAGACTTCTTACATGATCACAAGTAACCACTAATTGGTTAAAACCAAAGAGAGAGTGAGTGTGTGTGTGTGTGTGGTGGCGGGGTGGTGTTCTGTTAGCTTCCAGGTGAATGCAGTATCTAACTGTTAATCCTGTTTATTGATTTATTTTTATAAGTGCTCCATGATTCTTTGAAAACAGTATACTATGTATCTAATTTTTGGATACAGGATGGACATACGTACTCAAACTAATAGTGTTTTTCAATATGTACTTTATTTTTTTCTCTCGACCTTAGTGATAGAGGTATATTAAAGTCTTCCACTAGCATGGTGGGTTAACAAATTCTTTCTGTAATTCTGTCATTTTTGCTTTATATATGTTTACGTGTAATGTAACTAGGTGTGTAGAGGTTTACATATTTTCTTGTGAATTTATTTATTTTCAGTAGGGGCCATACCTTTTCATACCAAAGAACTGTAACATTAAAATATATATTAACAAAAAGAGATCAAACATCTCACTAGCCCATCCTATAGACCAGGCACTCTGGAAGAGTGAACATTAACTGCATACTCACTATAAGCTTGCAAAGTATGTGCTATTACTATCTCCAACTTACAGATGGGAAAACCGGCATGGAATGTTTAGGTTGTTTGCCTGAGTTCACCAGCTAGCAAGTGGTAGAGCACAGACTGGAATCCAGACAGTTCATGCTCATAACCACTAGCCTGTTGATTAAGTACATTCCATGTGGTTAAGCACTGTTTGAGATATCATGTCTACAGCAGTGAATGAAACTCAAGTTTTGCCATTGAGGCACTTACATCCTAATGAGGAGGGGTGAATTATAGAAAAATCAACAATATGGCTGGGTGCTGTGACTCATGCCTGTAATTCCAATACTTTGGGAGGCTGAGGCGGGCAGATCATGAGGTCAGCAGTTTGAGACCAGCCTGACCAACATGGTGAAACCCCATCTCCAGTAAAAACACAAAAAAATTAGCCGGGCGTGGTGGCGCACGCCTGTAATCTCAGCTAATTAGCTATTCAGGAGGCCGAGGCAGGAGAATCGCTTGAACCTCGGAGGTGGAGCTTGCAGTGATCCGAGATCACGCCAGTGTACTCCAGCCTGGATGACAAAGTGAGACTCCGTCTAAAAAAAAAGAAAAAAATCAACAATATTCGTGTTATGCAGAAAAATAAAGCACCGTGAGAGAGTTATGGAGGGCTGGGGACTTGCTATTTTGTATAGCATAGGAAGGGAAAGGCCCCAGTTAAGGAACATTTGAGGAGAGACTTGATTGAGTGGGAACTTGAGTCATGTGAATTTCTGTGGCAAGAGCACTGCTGGCACGCAAAGACCCACAGCACGGAGGCCAGTAGGACTCAGGTAAAACAGGGATTCGGGGATTAGAGGGTAATCAGAGATGCAGATCCTGATCTTGTGGGGTTTTATAGGTCATTGTTAGGACTTTTCCTTACATGTTCAGGAAGTTGGAATATCAGAGTCCCAGCAGGAAACAGTTGACACACGTCAACTGGGATGATTCAAGTGCAGTTTCTTTTTTTTTTTTTTTTTTTTTTTTTTGAGACGGCAGAGTCTCACTCTGTCTCCCGGGCTGGAGTGCAGTGGCCGGATCTCAGCTCACTGCAAGCTCCGCCTCCCGGGTTTACCCCATTCTCCTGCCTCAGCCTCCCGAGTAGCTGGGACTACAGGCGCCCGCCACCTCGCCCGGCTAGTTTTTTGTATTTTTTAGTAGAGACGGGGTTTCACCGTATTAGCCAGGATGGACTCAATCTCCTGACCTCGTGATTTGCCCGTCTCGGCCTCCCAAAGTGCTGGGATTACAGGCTTGAGCCACCGCGCCCAGCCTCAAGTGCAGTTTCTATCAAGGGACTACTCACAGAATTGTGAACAGGATGTAGAGAAACTAAAAAAGGTACTTGAAATGGAACATCCGTCTTCTCCCCACCTCAGACATGGGTGCTTCTGGTTCTCCAGCTTTCAGACAGATTCGCTACTTACAAAATCGGCCCTCCTGTTCTCAAGCCTTTAGACTTCACACTGGGGTTTACACTGTTGACTCCGTTTTCAGGTCTTTGAGCTTGCACTGGAGCTAGACTACCAGCTTTCTTGGTTCTCCAGCTTCCAAACAAATGGCAGATCATAGGACACCCGTAAGCCTGAAGGGACAAAGGACGGGAACAACTGAACGTTGTTGTTCAAGCGAGGAGAGGGCCGCATTCCACGAGCTGACAGGAGGTCAGTGAGGGGCAGCATCCAGCCTCGAGTTCTGCCAGAAATAGGGCCGGCCGGGCACAGTGGCTCACACCTATAATCCTGGCACTTGAGGAGGCCGAGGCGGGTGGATCACTTGAGATCAGGAGTTCAAGACCAGCCTGGCCAACATGGTGAATGAAACCCATTTTCTACTGAAAATACAAAAATTAGCTGGGTGTGGTGGCATGCGCCTGTAGTCCCAGCTACTCGGGAGGCTGAGGCAGGAGAACTGCTTGAACCCGGGAGGTGGAGGTTGCAGTGAGCCAAGATCATGCCATGGTCCAGCCTGGGTGACAGAGTGAGACTCCATGTCAAAAAAAAAAAAAAAAAACAGCCAGGGCGAGCCCTCCTTATCCTTCATTCTTCTGATACCATACTTGGGTTCCCCATTTGCCAAACTCAACCAAAAGCCAATAAGGTAAGGGATTTCGTTGATTCTGTTCATAGCAACTAATCATCCCAAGCACAGCAGGGTAGAGGAGGTGGATCTGCTGGGACGAATGGAAGATAATCCAGTATTGGTCACTCCTTTTGCTTCTCGGAATCTACTCATGCCCATCACCTGGATGGAAAGTTCATATCCAAGCCCAGGAATTCCATCAGTTGCTCTGCTGCCCTGGGGTACTGTCCATGCATTGATATTCCCCGCTGAAGCCTAACATAGTTGCCAACACCAGTGTTTCCTGTATAGGATGAGGGATGGAGCCATTGGGGAGGAAAGCACAAGAAATAATTAACCTGGCTGGGCACAGTGGCTCACCCCTGTAATCTCAGCACTTTGGGAAGCCGAGGTGGGCAGATCACAGTCAGGAGTTCGAGACCAGCCTGGCCGAGATGGTGAAACCCCATCTCTACTAAAAGTACAAAAATTAACCAGGCACAGTGGCGGGTGCCTGTAATCCCAGCGACTCAGGAGGCTGAGGCAGAAGAATCGCTCCAACCCGGGAGGCGGAGGTTGCAGTGAGCCAAGATGGTGCCACTGCACTCTAGCCTGGGTGACAGAGCAAGACTCCGTCTCAAAAAAAAAAAAAAAAAAAAAAAAAAAGAAGTAACCTAAAGGACCTGGTTCCCCGAGGGGAACACTTCCACCAAGAGACACAGGAAGAGTCTCATCAGATGTTAAACTGACTTCTACGAGACCAGCACACAAGGAAAGAAGTCACCACACTGGCTTAGGTAATTAATGCTGTCACCCATTCGAATCTGAGGCTGCCGTTATCTGATGAGTGCAGGGAGGAAAACATTTGGGATTCAGGAAATCCACTGGGATGTCTCTTGCTATTGTTTCCCCAATTTGAAAGATAAAAAAAATTTCACCAGCTGTATCTTGAGAAGGGCATGGTGAAGAACCCGTAGGCATGAGGATCTGGAGAGGCTCTCCAGGTAAGCCACCTAGACCAGCAGGATCTAGGTGAGAAGGAAATCTAGAATTTTCACCCTAGTCAAGGGTGAAGGGGCACCAGAAGGTGCAAGTAAAGGAGTGTGATAAGCATCAATTGCATCTCTGAGACTTGTTCGGGTGGAAAGGGCTGTCTACAGTTTGTCCCACTGATCTTCCTCTTGTCAGTTTCTCCAGGCAATGGGACCAACCTTGATCCTGAGGGCACTTACTTTAAGAATCCCGGGGCCGGGCGCGGTGGCTCACGCCTGTAATCCCAGCACTTTGGGAGGCCGAGGTGGGCGGATCACGAGGTCAGGAGTTCAAGACCAGCCTGACCAATATGGTGAAACCCTGTCTCTACTAAAAATACAAAAAGTAGCCGGGCGTGGTGACACGTGCCTGTAGTCCCAGCTACTCAGGAGACCGAGGCAGGAGAATCACTTGAACCTGGGAGGCAGAGGTTGCAGTGAGCCAAGATCGCACCACTGCACTCGAGCCTGGGCGACAGAGCAAGATTTCGTCTCAAAAAAAAAGGAACTCCAGCAAATACCACCTTTCTTACCCAATACCGCTGCAACGTGCATCCCTTGTCTTTCCAAGACTCTAAGTATCCCCAGCAATGACACCCAAAACAAGCAATGGTCAGAATCTCAACAGGCAGCCCTCAGATTCTGCAATGTAAGTGGCAAACTCATACCCCAGAAAACTATCTCTTCCCATTATCCCAAAGTAAGAGTTGATAGAAGCATCTGCAAGCAACGCCCTTAACATAAATGAGGAGGGAGGCCCAGAATGCAAATCCCCTGTCTCCCCCAACATGAGATGACTGCCCCTGTGGTGACCCCTCCTTTATTCCAAACACAAGGAATAATCATAACCCCAGCAGGCAACTCTTGCATCCTCCCCTTGCAATATGAATATCTCTACCTTCACAATATAGACAGAGCCCTATCAAGCCAAGTGTTCCCTGCTAGGGGAATGTTGGGTACTCCAGTCTCAGAACATGGAAGACAATGGTAGTCCTGACAAGCTCTCATAATACGGAGGTGGTAAAGCCCAGCAAGCAAACCTTCCAACATTTCCTGCACCCAGCAGACCCTTATCGGTTGCATTCCCAGTTGACTCTCAGAGCATCTCCTGCTCGCTCACTAGAAGCAAAGAAAGACCGGAGCTAGGGGTGAGGCTGAGAGGTAGAGAAAGGGGAGAAGGGTAAAAGAAAGCGAAGAGGGGGAAAGGAGACCTTCCAAGTTATTCTAAAACCAGCCATGAATTCCAGATGCCTCAAACAGCTACAATCAGATCAGGCGCTCCAGCACAAAAAAAAAAAAAAAAAAGAGATTCTGGGCTGATGAAAAGAGGTGGTCTAGAGGAAAGGTGGGTGTGTTGGCTAGTCTTCAGGATGCTTACCAAAGACCCTTGCCACCTGACATTCCTGTCCTGTGTACCCCACCTCCAATATTGAATCATACATGACCCATACGATCAATACAGCACTACTGCATGTGACATCTGAGGCTAGGTCATAAGACACACTGAAGCTTCCTCCTTGGTCTCTTCTATTGCTCTTTCTCTAGGGGAAGCCATCCACCATGCCGTGAGGAGACTCAAGCAGCCCCCTAACCAGTAACCAACTCACCAGCACCACATTGCTAGCCAGGGGATGAGCCACCTTAGATCTTCAGCCCCAAATTTTGAACTCTATTAATGATACGTAAGCTACCTGCAACCTACTTCAAAATGCATTTAAAAAGATGAATTGATGGATGACACGGAGATGTATATGTCAAAGTACAGTAAAATGTTACTGATGAATGTTCCTGTACATTTTTTCAAAAATTATTTCCATGCTTGAACATTGCTCATAATTTGTTATTATTCAAGAACTCCTACGAAGCAGTAAGAGAAAGACCAAGAGTTAAATTAGAGAAAGGAGCAAATGCTAAGAACAGTTCACAGAAATACAAGTGGCTCTCCTAAGAAAAATGGGAAGTAAAACATTGAGATTCCCTTTTTCATGGATCGGGAAGTTTTTTCTTTTAAAAAGATAACAGATTGGCCAGGATGTGGAGACACTGACACCTCCATATCATAATGACGGGAACTCAGTTAGTGCAACCTCCCCCGACTAAGACGAGGACCCAACCAGACCTAGTGCCACGCGGAAGCCAGGGTGCCATGTGGAAAGGCGGAAAGAGCCGAACTGAAGCAGCGAAATCGGAGAAAACCGAGGCCGGGCGCAGAAAGCCGAACAGAACGAACCGAGTCGAGGAGCGGCGGGGAAGCCAAGGCTGGGCGGGGGAAGCCAAAGACGGGTGGTGGGAGCCGAGGTCAGCCGAGAGGAACCGGAAGAGCCAAGGCCAATGGGAGGAGCTGAGGCCAGGCGGGAGGAGCCGCGCCGGGCCCAAAAGCAGCGGGAAGGGCGGCGGAGAAGCCGAGCCATACCAGGCGCGGAGGGAGGGGAAGTTTCAGGTTGGAGACAGCGAGGCACAGACTACGCCATGGTGGGACGCGAAGAGAGAACGGGCGGGAAAGCCGAGGCTGGGCGGAAAGAGCCGAAGCCAGGCGCAGAGAGAGCCGAAGCCGGGCGCGGAGAGAGCCGAAGCCGGGCGGGGGAAGCCGAGGCCGGGCGGCAGAAGCCGAGCTGGGCCGAAAAGCGGCGGCACGGGAGCCAAGGGAGGGAGGTCGCGGGGCCGAGAGGGCGAAGAGAGGGTGGCACCTGGGGCGAGGGCGGGGGCGAGAGCCGAGCTAGGTAGAAAGAGCAGAAGCCGGGAGCTAGTAGGGGTTTGGGGGCGGGCGAACCGAGGCAGGGCCCTGGAATCCGAGGTCTACAGCGGGTCGAAGAGGGTAACCGAGGCTGGGTAGGAGGATCCGAGGACGCCTGGGAGGAGCTGAAGCCAAGTGGGAGTAGCCAATGCCGAGTGGGAGGAGCTGAGGCCTTGTGGGAGGAGCTGGGCGGGCGAAAAACGCTGAATTTGAGCCGGGACCTGTCTTCCTGGGAGTAGGGCAAGGGAGGTCAGCCCCATTTTCTTGGGAGCAGGGGAAGGGAGGTCAGGGGACTGCGGTGGGGAAGGGGCCGTGGATGGTTAAGCCCGAAGCTGTCAACATGGCCAGAGTCACCTGCAGGGCCTCAAAATGCCTCTGCAAAAATTCTAACAGTGAGAAAATTATGATAGTGAAAGACATCTGACCTAACCCACTCCATGTCTCCTTTAACCTCCAAACTCTTCTTGGTCATTCCTAGATATGGGCCAAGCTAACCTTGGGAGAAAATTTAGTTATAGTTTAAATAATAATAGCCTTTCCTAAAACTAAACCGCCTTATAAAACTAAGAGACCACCAAGTTAGGATTAGGCGCGGGGCCTGAATTCTGCTAAGATGTAGACTTCGTTAAGGATTACCAGCCCTTGCTCAGGTGATCACAAGATTTGTAACCCCTCCAATTACTCCTGTAAATAACATCACTATTGTAGAAGCTATGATTGACCTTTTGAGATGTCATTTAAGACTTTTGGGCCAGGCATGGTGGCTCATGCCTGTAATTCCAGCACTTTGGGAGGCTGAGGCGGGTGGATCACCTGAGATCAGGAGTTCGAGACCAGCCTGGCCAACATGGTGAAACCCTGTCTCTACTAAAATTACAAAATTAGCCAGGCGTGGTGATGCACGCCTGTAATCCCAGCTACTCAAGACGTTGAGGCACGAGAATTGCTTGAACCTGGGAGGTGGACATTGCAGTGAGCCGAGATTGCGCCACTGCACTTCAGCCTGGGCAACAGAGCAAGAGAGTGTTGGGGAGTAGCCTCAACACCACCTGTAGGGTACCTGAAGTCTGGTGGCAACCAAAGATTGAGAAGAGACAAGAGTAAAAGTGGGGAGCCAGGGGGCCAGATGCGAGGTAGGAGGCTGCAAAAGGCTCAGAGCTCTGGTCTCCACACTATTTATTGAGTACAGTCACTTAGATCTAAGAAGCAGATGTTCAAGGCAAAACAGTGAAAGGGAGGCAGCGCGTCATAGGCATAATCTTTAGCAATGGCGGTTTAAATGAATCTTCTTTGTGCTCAAACAGCATATCTCTTTAACTTATCGGAGAGAGCTGGTGGGAGCGGCTTTGCTGGGAGCCTGCACGTCTGTCCACATTCCAGTGTTTCAAAGTGTGTCTTTCTCCTTGAACACAGTGTTTACAGATAAGAGCGCGGGTCTCGCTCTGAGCATGGGAACATGATGGCAACTAGGAGGCTTTCCTCCTCACAGGCCTCTTGTGGCTTTCCACAGCTTATTGTCCCATACTTTTATGGGCAGTTTATACAGGCCCCCCCACAAGCCTTTTCCCCTATACAGGCCCCCCCACAAGCCTTTTCCCCTATACAGGCACCCCCACAAGCCTTTTCCCCTATACAGGCACCCCCACAAGCCTTTTCCCCTATACAGGCACCACCCACAAGCCTTTTCCCAACATGCCCTTTTCCCAACAGAGACTCTAATAAATAAATAAATAAATAAACAAATAAATAAATAAATAAATAAATAAAGACTTTTGCATCATTTCTGATGACCGGATGATTCCTGTGGCTCCCCACCCAGAAACAAACTCAGTGCACAAGGACTGTTTATTTCTTTTCTTTTTTTTTTTTTTTTTTTTTGAGACGGTGTCTCGCTCTGTCGCCCAGGCTGGAGTGCAGTGGCCAGATCTCAGCTCACTGCAAGCTCCGCCTCCCGGGTTTGCGCCATTCTCCTGCCTCAGCCTCCCGAGTAGCTGGGATTACAGGCGCCCGCCACCGCCCGGCTAATTTTTTGTGTTTTTAGTAGAGACGGGGTTTCACCATGTTAGCCAGGATGGTCTCGATCTCCTGACCTCGTGATCCGCCCACCTCGGCCTCCCAAAGTGCTGGGATTACAGATGTGAGCCACCATGCCCGGCCACTGTGCATGTTTTGAATTCTTTCTTATTGCAATTCTCCTGCCTTGATAAATCAGCTCTATATTGATGAGCAAAATGAACTTCTCCAGTGGTTTCAGGTCCTCCTGCCCTCCTGGTCCTGTTGCTCCGGGCCTGCCACCATCCCCTGCAAGGGCTGCTCCATCGGCAACAGCCGCATGTTGTCTGCCCCCAATGAATGCTCATTGGTGATATTTGCATAGCGACAGCCCATTGGCCTGGCAGACACTTTCTCTGAACTGCGCTGAGAACTTCTGGTCCCTCACCTGTTTATCCTCACACCGGAATCCTGTTTTGGTGTTTGCTTTTTGGAGGACTTGCATGATAACACTGTTTTGCGAATGAGGAAACTGAGACGTGAAGGCACAGAGGGGTTAAGTAACTTACCTAAGGTTACCCAGCTGGTAAGGGATTTAAATGGGATAGTCTCACTCCAGAATGAGTACCCCTAACCATTGCGCTATGAGCAAAAGAGAATGAAAGAACCAAGTCAAGATCCAAAAGAACATCCTTATCTTGATTTTGTGGTCTCCCTGGCCTCTTGTTGCCCAGGCTGGAGTGCAGTGGTGCCATCTCAGCTCACTGCAACCTCCGCCTCCTGGATTCAAGAGATTCTCCTGCCTCAGCCTCCTGAGTAGCTGAGGTTATAGGCACGCACCACCATGCCTGGCTAATTTTTGTATTTTTTAGTAGAGACAGAGTTTCACCATGTTGGCCAGGCTGGTCTGGAACTCCCAACCTCAGGTGATCTGCCTGCCTCGCCCTCTCAAAGTGCTGGGATTATAGGTATGAGCCACCGCGCCCGGCCTCCCTGGCCTCTTTGAGGGAGGAGTTTCTAATACTTTCGTCCGTTTTTCCGATGGCTGGCACATCTAGAGTGCCTTTCTTTTTTATTTCAAACTATGCCCTGAAGATGGCAGTATTGCACCACCCTAAATCCACAAACCAAAATGGTTTTCCTTCCATTTAACTCAGGGTAAGAATTTGTGTTTTGTAGCCAGTGTGAAAGGAAAATAAATCTCCCCCCAAAATCACTAAGCCAAAGGGAAAAGTCAACTTGGGAACTGCATGGGGCAAACGTGTCTTCCACACTATTCCTAAATAAGATAGTTACAACGATTAAAAAAAAAAAATACTACATAGCCCCCTCACAACTTGCCCATGAGGAAACTCCTTGTGGACAAAGGACAGGCAGAACTCATGGTCATCTCTCTGTTTACATGAGACCAACGTGTATCTGATGACTTCCTCTCTCCTATTGTTTCTTTCTTTCTTTTTTTTTTTTTTTTTTTTTTTTTTGTGATTGAGTCTCACTCTGTCACCCAGGCTGAAGTGCAATGGCACAATCTCAGCTTACTGCAACCTCTGCCTTCCAGGTTCAAGCGATTCTCCTGCCTCAGCCTCCCGAGTAGCTGGGATTACAGGCGTGCACCATCATGCCCGGCTAATTTTTGTGTTTTTGTAGAGACGGGGGTTTCATCATGTTGGCCAGGCTGGTCTCGAACTCCTGACCTCAAGTGATTTGCCCACCTCAGCTTCCCAAAGTGCTGGGATTACAGACATGAGCCATCGCACCTGAAGTCTCCTGTTGTTTCACAAAGCCAGACTAAGGCCTAAGTGCTATTCCCGTAAATTGTGCATTCAATGAAAGGCTAATGAGAAACTCAAAAGAGGCTGGGTGCAGTGGCTCATGCCTGTAATCCAAGCACTTTTGGGAGGCTGAGGTAGGAGGAGCACCTGAGGTCAGGAGTTTGAGACCAGCCTGGCCAACATGATGAAACCCTGTCTTTACTAAAAATACAAAAAATTAGCTGGGTGTAGTAGCGGGCACCTGTAATCCCAGCTACTCCAGAGGCTGAGGCAGGAGAATTGCTTGAACCTGGGAGGTGAAGGTTGCAGTGAGCGGAGATCATGCCACTGCACTCCTGCCTGGGCAACAAGAGTGAAACTCTGTCTCAAAAAAAAAAAAAAAAAATGCTGGGCGTGGTGGCTCACACCTGTAATCCCAGCACTTTGGGAGGCTGAGGTGGGCAAATCACCTGAGGTCAGGAGTTCAAGACCAGCCTGGCCAACCTGATAAAACCCCATCGCTACTAAAAATACAAAAAATTAGCTGGGCGTGGTGGTGGGCACCTGTAATCCCGGCTACTCGGGGGACCGAGGGAGGAGAATGTCTTGAACCTGGGAGGCGGAGGTTGCAGTGAGCCGAGATTGCGCCATTGCACTCCAGCCTAGGCGACAGAGCATGACTCTGTCTCAGAAAAAAAAAAAAAAAAAAAAAAAGAAAAGAAAGGAAAAGAAAAATTCAAAAGAATGCAACCATTTACCTATGACTTGGAGGTCCCCCTCTCCACTTTAGAGTTGTCCCACCTTTTTGGACGGAACCGATGTACATCTTATATATATTGATAGATGGCTCATGTCTCCCTAAAATGTACAAAACTAAGCTGTGCCCTGACCATCTTGGGCACGTCATGAGGACCTCCTGAGGCTGTGTCAGAGGCACGTCGTTAACCTTGGCAAAATAAACTTTCTAAATTCACTGAGACCTATCTCGGATATTTGGGGTTCACACCGGCAGACACTGATTCTTCTTAGGGTACAGGATGGCTTACAAAAAAGGAGTTGCTTTCTCTTTCAGCTACATGCCATCTAACCAGAGGTCCCAAAGCAGAGCTACAAAATGCCAAAGAAAATCCTCCCCTGGATACCCTGTGTACCAAGATGGTATACCAGAATATTTATGGAAACTTACAAAATAGCAACAAAACAAAAGCAAAACAATGGGAAAACTCTGTGTAAACATCACTATGAGGGATGTGTCTTCCTAGTGCTTCTGACAACAGGGGTTCCTAATAGACATGAGGCGCCTAAAAGGAAACTGGGATCCTAGTGCGATGTCAGCTCGTCTTGAAAACTGGTTACAGGCTATTGGATTTAAAGGAACGCAGTTACCTTCCGGGCTGGTTTGGTTGTTCACAACGCACACAACACGGTAAAACTTAGAGACTGTAGCACATCTTGGTGCTAAACAGCATAATAATCTCCTTTTCAGTCCTCAGTGGGTTCAAGGTCTTTTCCAAATGATTGCCCTGATGTCCGTCTTCTGAAAACAGTAATCACCAATTAGACATGTGAATCAATTAGCATTTACTCCCTCCATGAAGAACAATGCATTGGCAGGCCTCCCGAGTAGCTGGGATTACGGGTGCATGCCACCACGCCAAGCAAATTTGCGTATTTTTAGTAGAGACGGCGTTTCACCATGTTGGCCAGAATGGTCTCAAACCCCTGGCCTCAGGTGATCCGCCCGCCTCGGCCTCCCAAAATGCTGGGGTTACAGGCGTGACCCACCGATCCCGGCTGTAACCGGGCTCAATGACTTTAATCTCTTTTCCTCAATGACTTTCATTCCTCGATGGCTTTCACCTCTTTTCCAAATGATTGCCCTGATGGCTAACATGTGTCTATCTTCTGAACACAATAATCACCAATTAGACACGTGAGCCACTTAGCATTTAATCCTTCCATTAACAACGTTACATTGGTCTCCTAAAACGCAATTTACAATTACTCACTTTGAATAAGGGAAATCTCTTCGTCTCCATAGACAAGATAGCCACTCCCTTTGTGATCACGGATCACAGTGAGCAATGGAAGTTGCAAAATCGATGGTCTTCACTTTCTTCTCTGGAATGTAAAACAAATTTGACTCAGCTGGGAAGAAGCCCATAAGAAAAAAAGATCAATATGAGACAAGGAGACTTGTCTGCAGTATGGCAGGCTAATTATCTTGAAAAACACTCCTACTACAGAACATTTAAAAAGGTGAATACACACCTGTAATGCCAGCACTTTGGGAGGCCAAGATGGGCTGATCACTTGAGATCGGGAGTTTGAGACCAGCCTGGCCAACATGGCAAAAACCCATCTCTACTAAAAATACCAAAAAAAAAAAAAAAAAAAAAAAAAAAAAAAAAAAAAAAAAAAAATTAGCTGGGCGTGGTGGCACATGCCAGTAGTCCCAGCTACTCGGGAGACTGAGGCAGGAGAATCGCTTGAACTCAGGAGGCAGAGGTTGCAATGAGCCAAGATCATGCCACTGCACTCCAACCTGGGCAACAAGGGTGAGACTCCATCTTAAAAAAAAAAAATGAATACAAGGCCGGGTGTGGTGGCTCATGCCTGTAATCTCAGCACTTTAGGAGGCCGAGGCGGGCAGATCACCTGAGGTCGGGAGTTCGAGACCAGCCTGACCATCATGGAGAAACCCTGTCTCTGTTGAAAATAAAAAATTAGCCGGGCATGGTGGCGCATGCCTGTGATCCCAGCTAGCTGGGAGGCTGAGGCAGGAGAATCGCTTGAACCCAGGAGGCGGAGTTTGCAATGATCTGAGATTGCACCATTGCACTCCAGCCTGGACAACAAGAGCGAAACTCTATCTCAAAAGCAAACAAACCCCAAAAACCCTATTTCCAAATAAGGCCACATTCTGAAGTCCTGGGGACCAAGAGTTCAATATATTTGGGGGTGCACAATTGAATTCATAGCATTGTTTAGGCATGGGGACCAACCTGTTGTACCCCACATCAACCATCAAATGTGGCTGCTCTCTGGGGAGGAGGAATAACATTGGAAAAAATAACTCCCTTAAGCCTAGGAAACTTCCGGAAGAGGGACTCAGTTTTCAAGTTTCCAGAAGACAACCTTCCTGGAAGTTGGAAAAGTGAGCACTTGGTTCTGAAGGGTTGATCTGTGTGGTGCATGACAACATCCACGACAGTGGATGTGCCATGGCTCTTGCTGCATCCACTAGAGCATCCACTACCTCCACTCCAGCATCCACTACCTCCACTACAACAACCACTACCTCCACTAGAGCATCCACTACCTCCACTGCAGCATCCACTGCCTCCACTACAGCATCCACTACCTCCACTACAACAACCACTACCTCCACTAGAGCATCCACTACCTCCACTACAGCATCCACTACCTCCACTACAACAACCACTACCTCCACTACAGCATCCACTACCTCCACTACAACAACCACTACCTCCACTACAGCATCCACTACCTCCACTACAACAACCACTACCTCCACTACAACAACCACTGCCTCCACTACAGCATCCACTACCTCCACTGCAGCATCCACTACCTCCACTGCAGCATCCACTACCTCCACTGCAGCATCCACTACCTCCACTGCAGCATCGACTACCTCCACACTGCAGCATCCACTACCTCCACTGCAGCATCCACTACCTCCACTGCAGCATCCACTACCTCCACTGCAGCATCCACTACCTCCACTACAACAACCACTACCTCCACCAGAGCATCCACTACCTCCACTACAGCATCTACTACTTCCACCACAGCATCCACTGTCTCCACTACAGCGTCTGCTACCTCCACTACAGCATCCACTACCTCCACTACAGCATCCACTACCTCCACTACAGCATCCGCTGCCTCCACTACAGCATCGACTACCTCCACTACAGCATCCACTACCTCCACTACAGCATCCGCTGCCCCCACTACAGCATCGACTACCTCCACTGCAGCATCTGCTGCCTCCACTACAGCATCCACTACCTCCATTACAGCATCCGCTGCCTCCACTACAGCATCGACTACCTCCACTACAGCATCGACTACCTCCACTACAGCATCGACTACCTCCACTACAGCATACACTACCTCCACTACAGCATCCGCTGCCTCCACTACAGCATCTGCTACCTCCACTACAGTGTCTGCTACCTTCACTACAGCATTGTGGATCCACCACAGCAATCACCACATCCACTACAGCATCCACTACAGAATCCACTACAGTGACTCCAACACAGTGGCCTCCCAGAACACCCACCCCAGCATCCAGTAAAGTGAATCCACTAGAGTTTCCACTATAGTGGCATCCTTTGGGTCTTGGATTATAACAAGGGCTTCTAGAGGTGCTTGGGGTGTAAGATTCTAGGGGAGTCACCTTGAGGGCACAATCTCAGGCAGCAGAGTCAGCTTCATGAGGTTGGGGTTATGCTTTAGGAGATGGGTCAGCAGCCTCCAAGAAGGCTGGAGATCAACAGTGAGAACATTAGACTCATAGTCTAAAGCACCCACCAGCTATGTCAGCCCTATTAAAAGTATTGCTTCCCTCTTTGTGGAGTACTTTGAAGATGTTTTCTCTCACTTGTGTACTATCCTGACGACCACTGTCTCATCTGTGGTCATGCAAAACACACATGGAGCAGAGCCAAGGCCAGAATTTGCATTTCCCGGCTCCCAAGTCTGACTGTCTCAGCAACCCACATCCGCATTCTAACCCAGAGCCCAGCCAGAGTTCCTCCTCTGGTTGTGAGACTGTGGTCTATGAAACCAAAGCCTTTGCCTTGTTTTCTCAGCCTGTCAGAGTCTTACCACTGGGTAGGAGCCTTGGATGAAGGGACCGGCAGATAGATAAATTGATGGACAGGCAGGAAGAGGGATGGATGATGGATGGATGAATGGATGGATGCATGGATGGATGAATGGATGAATGGATGGATGGATAGGTGGATGGATAAATGGATGGATGGATGGATGGATGGATGGATGGATGGATGGATGGATAGGTGGATGGATAAATGGATGGATGGATGGATAGGTGGGTGGATGAATGGACAGGTAGGTGGATAGATAGATGAATGGACAGACAAGATGGATATACAGACAAATGGGTGGGTGGATGGATAGAAAGGAAGGAAGGAAGGACAGATGGGTGGGTGGATGAAGAGAAGGCAATAGACAAACATCTATGAAATTACAAATATCAATAGGTTAAAAAGGCCGCAAGAGAAGTACAGGTAGAAGCAGAATGATAGAAAAGGGGGAGGAGATCAGAGATGTGAATGGGAGGAGGAAGGTGAAATGAGAGAGAAAGAAAAGCAGAGCCCAAATTATAGCGTGACAGGAAGATTGGGTGGCAGAAACACACATGCAAAGAAAGAGAAACAAGTGAGGCCAAAATTGGAGATATAATTAAGAGAGAGTGACCAAGAAGGAGAGAAACTAAAGAACAGACACAAGGGAAGCAAAGCGAGAGATGAAAAATAAGACAAGAGTGGGAGGAGGAGAGGGGGAAATAGAGAAAAAAAAAAGGGAAGACAGAAAAGTCCTACATAGAAGGAAAGACAGACAGAAAGATAGGGTAAGGAGATAGAGAAATAATGTAAAACAGAAATAAAGTATGTCGGGCATGGTGGCTCATGCCTGTAATCCCAGCACTTTGGGAGGCTGAGGTGGGCAGATCATCTGTGGTCAAGAGTTCAAGACCAGCCTGGCCAACATGGTGAAACCCGTTCTCTATTAAAAATACAAAAAAAATTAGCTGGGCATGGTGGCAGGTGCCTGTAATCCCAGTTACTCAGGAGCCTGAGGCAGGAGAATCACTTGAACCCTGGAGGGGGAGGTTGCAATGAGCTGAGACTGTGCCATTGCACTCCAGCCTGGGCAACAAGAGTGAAACTCCATCTCAAAAAAGAAAAAAAGAAGAAGAAAAGAAAGAAAGAATAAAAGAAAGTGAGGGAGCCATTGTGGGTGCAGGAGGGGAGTAGATGGTGAGGACGGAGAGAGAAGGGAATAAAAGAGTTAGAGAAGCACAAACGAAGAGAGGCAGAAATAGAACTGATCACAAAGCGAAGCACACAGAAGGAGAAAGATGAAGAGAATAGGAGAAAAGAGCAGAAGGCAGATACAGAAGAGGGAGAAGAGGATGAAGAGGATTGAAAGAGATAAAACAGAGATAAAAGAGTGGAAAGAAGTAGAAAGTAGGACAGAAACAAGGAGGGAGCAAGGTGATGAAGACACAAGCAAGCAAACAACAAAAATAATCAAAACACAAGGGGAAACAGTGAGATAAATACAAAGAGAGGAAGGGAATGAGAGGGAGAAGTGAAAAGGGGAAACCAGGGTGGAGGCAGCAAAGAAGAGGCCCACACTGAACAAGATAGAGGAAAGAGAGCAGGGAAGAGGGAAAGAGAAGAAAGAGAAGCTTTTCTTTCTTCTAGAAGGGTGGAAGGAGGAGGCAGAGATCCAAGGGTAGTAGCCAGCACTGGAAATTATCCTGAGGCATCAGATAATGGTAAAGGTAATGATGGTAATGGTAAGAATGACCATGATGGCGATGATAGTGATGGTAATGAGGGTGATGGTGATGATGATGATGGTGATGAAGAGGGTAAGGATGGTGATGATGATGGTGATGGTAATGAGGATGGTAATGATGATGATGGTGATGGAGATGGTTATGATGGTGATGATGATGATGGTATGGTGATGGTGCTGATGGTGCTGATGATGATAGTGATGATGGTGATGGTGATTAGGATGGTGATGATGATGATGGTGATGGAGATGGTGATGATGGCGATAATGATGATGGTATGGTGATGGTGATGATGATAGTGATGATGATGGTGATGGTGATGATGTTGATGGTGGTGATGATGGTGATGATGGTGATCATGATGGTGGTGATGATGATGGTGGTGATGAGGGTGATGATGGTGGTGATGGTCGTGATGGTGATGATTATGGTGGTGATGGAGATGGTGATGATATAATGATGATAAGGGTGATGGTGATGATAGTAATGGTGATGAGGATGGTGATGATACTGATGATGATGATATGGTGATAGTGATGATGGTGATAGTGGTGATTATCTTAATGATGATGGTGATGATGATGACAGTGATGGAAATGGTGATGATGATATAATGATGATGAGGGTGGTGGCGATGGTGATGAGGATGGTGACGATGGTGATGATGATGATGACGGTATGGTGGTGATGGTGATGACGGTGATAATGATGATGGTGATGATGACAGTGGTGGATATGGTGGTGATATAATGATGAGGGTGATGGTCATCACGATCATGATGGTGATTATGATGATGATGATGGTGATAATTATGACGATGGTGGTGATGATAATGCTGGTGGAAGCAACAACTGACACATACTAAGTGCTTACTGTGTACCTCTTTTAACTGAGATACAACTTACATACAATAAAAGGGATAGGTTTTAAGCGTACAGCTCAGTGAATTGATGAATGCATATACCTGTGTAATTGCTACCTCAGTCAAGGTACAGAACAAGGTACATCGCCCCAGAAAGTTCCCATGTACCCCTTTGCTACCAAGATCCCATTACCCCTCCATAGGAAACCCATGTTCTGGTTTTTGTCACCATCAATTACTTTAACCATGCCCTGTGTAAGTGCTTTACACACAGCACAAATTTATTTTATGTCCCACAACAGCCCGAAGAAACAGGGACTACTTTCATCCCCATACCTAGGGAGATTCATACAACTAATCATAGGAGAGCCATGGCTCAAAATGAGGCAGAGGGCTTCTGGGAGCTCACTTGAACCACTAAGACAAATATAATATTTTGGGGGTCAGGTGAAGTAACCTTTCCCTCTCACCCTCTTAGAGTCTCTGACTGGGACTGACATAAGACAGATTAACAAGATAAAACATACACATTTTATTTAGTTGAGGATTTTTGTTTATTTTTAGAGACAGTGTCTCACTCCATTGCCCAGGCTGGAGTACAGTGGCACAGTCATAGCTCACTGCAGCCTGCAATTCCTGGGCTCAAGGAGTCCTCCCTCTTCATTCTCCTGAGTAGCTGGGACTACAGGTGTACACTACTGTGCCTGGCTAATTTAAAAAAAATTTTTTTTAGAGATAGGATCTCTCTATGTTGCCCAGGCTGGTCTTGAACTCCTGGCCTCAAGTGATCCTCCTGCCCCAGCCTCCTAAAGTGGAGGAATTACAGACCTGAGTCACCATGCCTGGTCTTCATTTAGCAATTTTTACTTGTGCATGGGAGCCTTTGTAAGAAAAATGAAGACCTAAAGAAGCAGTTGGAGCTGAATGCTTACGTACTAGGTTGGACAAAGTGTAGTATGGTAGTTTCATCTCCTGCTTTCAGGAAGAAAAAGGCAAGCCAGAGTGTCCTTCTTGCATTTGCTATTTTTCAAGCATCTTTAACTCAAAATAACGAATGTGTCAAAGTGGCATACTTTGTTGTTGTGAAGTGTTTTTGTTGTGCTTTTTTTACTTTTTATATATATTTACTTATTTATTTTGAGACAGAGTCTCGCTCTGTCACCCAGGCTGGAGTGCAATAGCACAACCTCGGCTCACTGCAACCTCCGCCTCCCGGGCTCAAGTGATTCTTCTGCCTCCTCCTGGGTTCGAGCGATTCTCCTGCCTCAGCCTCCCAAGTAGTTGGGATTACAGGCATGCACCACCACACTCAGTTAATTTTTGTATTTTTAGTTAGAGACAGGGTTTCACCATGTTGGCCTGGCTGGTTCTGAACTCCTGACCTCAGGTGATCCGCCTGCCTTGGCCTCCCGAAGTGCTGGGATTACAGGTGTGAGCCACCGTGCCTGGTCAAAAGGGGCATACTTTGGAGTGGCCTATTTTGATCCCCTACACAGGCAAAGGCAGAATGTGTTCTTGTCCTGAGTCAGCTGAGTCCACCAGGGGGAAGGGGAAGTTGTTAAAATGTAAGTTCCCAGGCCCTGCCCCATAGATGCTCACTGAGGAGGCCTGGGTGTGGCTTAGACAGACGCGCCTTTGTTTTTAATAAGTGGGATTCTGTTAAGCACCCAAGGCCCAGGAGGAAGCTCCAGGAACCCAGTGCAGACACTCCCCACTCCAGGCCATGTCCCCAGCAACTCTTCCAAATGGTGCTGTGATCACTCGGCCGGGGGTTTCGAGGAATCCAAGTGGCTCCTCTGCGCAGAGACCACACGGCCATCCACCCTCCCTCAGACTGATGCCTTCCTTGATGAGCTTTCCTTGGGAGAAAAGCATTTTCAATTTTCCAAGAGACTTATATTGAATTTCACAAACCCAAGGAAGCCAACTTTACGCTGCCACCACAGCCAATAAGCAGTAGCATCAATTTCTTGGAGAACAGGGAACTTGGAGGGAGTTGGGGATATGGGAACGTCCATCCTGGAGGGAGCATGAAAAATCAATGTTACCTCATTTAATCTTCGCCATGGTCATATCAAGTAAGGTCTATCATCAATAATAAGAGGGTAGGGCCTCTGTGGGCCATGATCAGCCTGCTAGCTGGATGGCAGAGAACTGGGAGCAGAAAGGAGGAGGGGCAAGAGCTCGAACGAACGTTGGGATTCCAGACCCCAGGGTTAGGACCACCGCCCTTCGTAAAACCAGACAGATTAACAAGAGAAAACATACACATTTTATTTAGTTGAGGTTTTTTGTTTATTTTTAGAGACAGTGTCTCACTCTGTTGCCCAGGCTGGAGTACAGTAGTACAATCATAGCTCACTGCAGCCTGCAGCTCCTGGGCTCAAGGAGTCCTCCCTCTTCAGCCTCCTGAGTAGCTGGGACTACAGGTGTGCACCACCGTGCCTGGCTAATTTAGCAGTTAGTTGCTTTGTGTCTCTTCAGGCTAATTCAACAACCCCATACTGCGGAACTCTGGGCCAGAGTTTGGAGCAATGTGAAGACTTCAGAGGCGACTTTCATGCAGCCTCTGGAAAGCTCCCAGGATCATGGGGAAACCCACATTCAATAACCTCAACTTTCGATGGCCCAGCTCAGAACACTGCCAGCTGGAGGTAGGTGGTCTGAAGAAATCCAGAGACTGCCTGGAGGGGGTGGGGGATTGAGTTCCATTGCCTTTGGGAGGGAGAGATTCCACAGCCCACATACTTTGTACTTTAGCTAAGGTCAACCCCTCCACCTGTGCCGTCGATCTCATTGTCACTTGTTTGCTTAAGGACATGGATCTAGTAATCCCCTGCCTTCATCTCAAGGACATAGATCTAGTAATCCCCTGCCTTCATCTCAAGGACATAGATCTAGTAATCCCCTGCCTTCATCTCTTTTCCCTCTGATGACTGGATTATCCTTGTCATCATCCATACTGCTATTTCTCCCATCTAAAACACAAGGAAATAATAATAATAATACGAGGGTAAAGTGAGAACTACCTTTTTATTATTATCGATAGTAGCAGTATTTATTTATTTATTTTTTATTTTTGAGACAGGGTCTCGCTCTGTCGCCAGGCTGGAGTGCAGTGGCGTGATCTCAGCTCACTGCAACCTCTGCCTCCTCCCGGGTTCTAGTGATACTCCTGCCTCAGCCTCCCGAGTAGCTGGGACTACAGGCGCACGCCACCACACCCAGCTAATTTTTGTGTTTTTAGTAGAGACGGGGTTTCACCATGTTGGCCAGGATGGTCTCAATCTCCTAACCTTGTGATCGGCCTGCCTCAGCCTCCCAAAGTGCTGAAATGACAGGCGTGAGCCACCGTGCCTGACCCCCCTTTACATTATTAAAAATAATAATAGTAATGATAGGAGGGTAAAGGAGTGGAAGATTTTGCAGATTGGACTCTAGTTGGTTCACATCACTTTTTATCTGCATCCTTGGACAGTCCTCTTCAAAGCTGACTCCAGGTTTGGCCATGGGACTTACTTTGGGCAACGGGACAGTAGCAAATACCACATGAGCAGAAGTTTGGAAAACATTTGCATTTGGGAGCTTTTTGTTTCTTCCGACTGGGTGTCCTTGCAACCACCACCATACGAACAAGCCTGAACCTCCTGGAAGACAAGCAATCCTGGCTCTCCCAGCAGAGGCCTCAGCACAGGAGCGAGGCTGTTCCTGGAAGAACTACCCAACCAACACATAGAACTGTAAGAAATAGTCCAGGCACCGTGGCTTATGCCTGTAATCCCAGCACTTTGGGAGGCCGAGGTGGGCAGATCACTTGAGATCAGGAGTTTGAGACCCGCTTGGGCAACATGGCGAAAACCCATCTCTACTAAAAATACAAAAGTAGTAATAATAATGATAATAATAATAAGGCTGGATGTGGTGGCTCATACCTGTAATCCCAGCACTTTGGGAGGCCGAGGTGGGCAGATCACCAGAGGCCAGGCTGCTTGAGACCATGGTGAAACCCCGTCTCTACTAAAAATACAAAATTAGCCGGGCGTAGTGGTGCATGCCTGTAATCCCAGCTACTCGGGAGGCTGAGGCAGGAGAATTGCTTGAACCCAGGAGACAGAGTTGCAGTGAGCCGAGATCACACCACTGTCCTCCTGCCTGGGCGACAGAGCGAGACTCCATCTGAAAAAACAAACACACATTAAACAAAAAAAAAAAAAAAAAAAAGAAAAAGAAAGAAGAAAAGAAATAAATGGTTGCTGTTTTAAGCCACTAAGTTCTAGGGCTGTAGCAAAAGTTAACATGTGAAGTGATATGACTCATTCGAAAGCACTCAAGGAACAGAAGGTGAGGAGTCTGTCTCCTAACCCACTACACTCCGCACTGTGCATGAATAGCTCAAGACTATTCAAAAGGCTTTCAATCCCATGGTCGAACCCATGGTCACTCACCTGTCCACCCAACCTGGGAACAGGTCTCCACTCCCGGGATGACATTGACAGTATTTAACGTGTGAGTTTCCCGCATGACAGAATAGAGCAAGATCTTGAAGGTTCATTGGTATTCTCGGAGTGAACCCTTGAGTGGTTGCACCATGGGGAGGTCTGGGAGCCCTTGGGGAAGCGCTTACTTACCAAATGGTATGGAAATAGTGCAATATTTAAACGGCCAGTTTGGTCATACCGGTATGTCCCTGCGAGTCATCAACTCCGCTGGTAGCAATTATTTAACCTCTCTTTTCACGTGTGGAAGAATCTAGGTGTTTTTCTCCTCTAAAAAAAAGGTACCCACAGATTCCAAGAAGTTTTCCTTAACACAACCCAACTCATAGACACATCCTCCCACCACACGACAGGTCCTTACTGGGACACCACACAAAAACAAGCGTATTCTCAGATAATTTAATCAGAATTTTAATATAAACAGGTCATTATCCCATATTTTACATGCAGAACGATTTCAATATTCCAAAAAAAAGGCATCTTCTGTACATGGTGCTACTTGGCTCTTGTAGGAAAACATTGAAAAAATAATAATTGAGCTGTTGGTGGGTTTTGTGTTTCTGAGTTGTTTTCTGCAAAAGCTGCAGCATATTTGATCCTGCGTTGCCAACACGCAGGGCTGAGGCCACCCAGGCACACAAAGGGAAGAGGAGCAGCAACTTTGAGGCAAAGTGTAAAGACTAAACAAGCTGTTCCTGAATGTGTGCATGGATGCACACTTATTTTGAGGTTCTTCCTTCCTTCTCCAATGGGACCAAGAGCCCCAGATTTATGATCTGGTTTTTAACAAGGATTTTCAGTGGCCCACACCCAGATAGAAATTTGGCTGGTGGCTGGTTCTGGACATTGACTGGGATCAGAAGGTAACAGTAAGCTCAAAAAGCCATTGTGTCCCCTTCCCCCAGCCCGATTTCTTGAGGACCCTTAAGGAGATAGTCACCTTCTGTTGCAGCCCCCTGAAAGTCCACCATGTTCTTTTGTATGTTCTAGGGAGAAAAAAAAAGTGCTGACCTGTTCTTTTCATTTCCAACCTCACCTCTCATATAAATTAATATTCTGAAGAACATGCTAGAAGATTTTCTGAAGTGACACCCCTCTATGTGTACCACGAATATAAAATCAGCATTCCCTGTTCCCCATCCTCAACAAAACCATAGTTTCTGAAGAACCTAAGGTGTCAAGGACTCACCAGGTGGCATGCAAAGGACATTTAACCCTAAACTTCCACCCACTGTGAAGTAGAGAAATGATTACTGCTGGGACTACAGCACACCAATTTATCAGGATGGCCAGCGCAAGTCACACCCCTGATGATGCTCCTGCTCGTCCACAAGTGTTACAGAGGACTACAAATAAACATTTCCCAACCCAATAAACACATTTCTTGGTGGACTCCCTGCCCTGGTAGGATACAGTGAAAGATCTGTCCATCAATTGGTAACATAGTCCCCAGGGTCGCAGGATGACCTGTGCAGATCCTTATGTCAGTTCCCACAGCTTCTCTCCATCGTCCTCAGCCTATATCCAGACAAGCAGCAGTGCTTCTCCTTCTGACTACTTCCAATGACGGAACAGCACCTAGGACAGCTCCCGAAACCTGAACATTTTCTGATGCGTATTTGACATCACCAATGCAGAGAGAAAGTGACGTGCTTAGTATTCTCCTCCTGGAAGAAGAAACTCCTGTGTGGCTTTCACTACATTAATGAAAAGGGTTTTAATCATAGTGAGACATCTTTAAAAACAAGCAACAAAAAGTGTTACCTTAAGCTGGTTTTGTTGCTTTTTGTTGTTGTAATTTAACACTACAAACCCCCAGGACAACCATGTCTTTCTAGGACCAAAGTTTTATTGTTACAAAGTCAGCATTTCCTAATGTCAAAAGAGGCTTGCAACCCAATAGCTGTTTGCTCTTTTCACTGTGGCAATAGAGTCAAATAAATGAAACTGGTGAACCCCATTTGCAAGGGGCAGGCCCAGCACCCTACCTTTCTCCAGGGCAGGTGGAGAAAGGCGAGTCTGCAAGGACAGTGCCTAAAAGTACAAGAGCAGCAAGATTTGGGCCCCACTGGCCCTGCCTAGACTCTTGCATGGATTATCAAAGCTGCACAAGGTTCAACAACATTAGCTTGAGGTCAATCAAACCCCAACAGAGAGGTCCACGGTGTGTTGTTGCAAAAAAAAAAAAAAAAAAAGTGTTCAGCACATTCATGGGTTTTGGATTGGAATTTCCCGCACATGCTCCCATCCCACTTGGAGAATTTTAAAAGAGATTGTATTAGGTGTTTGTGTGTGAGGTGTATCACCAGCCTGAAAGGAGTTGGAATAAATTATCGGGGAGACCAGGGCACCTTTGTGCTCACTTCAGGGGAATTCCATGGAACAGGTGGGAATGCTTGTTCTGAATCAAAGCCTGTCTTTGCCCCAGCAGCCATCTCTCACCAAAGGAAGGTACACCTTGCAGGCGTACCTCATATATCAGATGCATCATGATGGCCTGGAACTTAGTTTATGCTTGGGGAACATAGTGACAATAGATGGAGGATTTTTTTTTAAAGGAAGATTAAATTCAGAGAAGAGTATTACCAGCCAGGAAGAAAAGGATCTACGCTCACATAAAGGCCATACCTTCTCCATCCCAACTCCCTCCCTCAAAATTCTTGCTGGTCCCTGGCATTCGAATCAGCTGATACACACGTTCCCTGATTCAGACCGGTTCCAGGTCGAATTCTGAAATCTCAAAGATGTCTGTGATTGAATCACATCTTAACAATACACTGAGGTAGACTGTGCTGAAAAACAAAAATCACTATCCCCCATTCACCTGTTTATTTTTCTTTGATAAAAATTTACATGTGCTCCGTTTTTTATGAGAGTGATTTTCAGAGTGATTTTATATATTAAAATAAATACTTTTCCCTCTAATATAAGAAAAACCTTTCTGAATTAGAAAAATGTGAAAATTGCAGCTAGTGTAGTATACAACCACTACAAATTTACTAGGAAGAGAACAAAATACCTAGATCTACGTGTTTGTTTTTTTAATTTACGTACAGACCCTCATATTTACAAAATAAATTTGGCAAAAATAATTTCTGTACTCTTACTCCTTGTACCCAATCACTGAGGCGTCTCAGCAATATTTTTACATGGTGTAATTTCTCGAATCATATAAATAAGACAGCAATAGACAATTGGGATTCGTGTCTACCTGTGTTCTTAATCAAGAATTGAGAGGGCTTGGAGGTTGCCATTATGACTCGATCCCATTCTTAAGCCCACAACTCTTAAGAGAAGAAAAGGAAGCAGTCAAAAAGTTGTAAGAAAATGCACTCAGGAATAACGCATGGGTGATGATTTTTTGATGAAGCAAAGTGATGAGTTCACTGTGTTCTTTGAGCAGCTGTGGTGGTTCTTTTCGCAAAGAGAAGAAACGGTGGATTCACGCCCATTCGGAAGTTCTTGGTGGTGCGAAAGGTCTTTTTCACGGTTTCTCCTCCAGACTCTACTCTCTTAGGGACTGCAACATCGTAAGCGTCTGCGCATTCTGCTCAGGCACCACACCTGGCCCGGATGAGGTCACCGGGCTCAGAGCAGCTTCCGGGAGTTCAGTACTGAGGACCGTCGGATGCTCTCAGGGTGGAGGGGACCAAGACGTACTCTCAGTGCACCTCTCTCTTATATTGCTTAGATGTTCCCAAAATGCATCCAGGTTGTTGCTCTTTGGGATCTGATGTTCTTGTGTTTGCACAATAACGGTAGGATGTTCACACCCAGGAGAGGAAACGCCACGAGAGGTACACACAGAGAACCAGAGGATGAACACAGGTGTTCTTGAAGGCAGGCTCAGAGCTAGGTAGCTACCAGCTTATCTGAACAGGAACGTTTCAGCAGACCTGGTACCTGAACCAGACCATCCACAAAACCTAGTCTCCCACACACTCCACGTGGCCTCACAGCGTCCAAAAGTGTTAGCAGCGAACGTGGCTTCATTCCCAGAAATGGATGCCTTTAAGACCAAACAAAGAGGCCACTTGTGCCTCACTCCCTCCCCTTCCCGGCCCCACAACAGGCAGACCAACTCATGTCTCCACTCCGCGCCAACCCCGGGGAATAGTCAATAACTTATGAGGCTAATACCAGAGAATTTAAAAATTAAATATGTTACAAATATATTCTCAAAACTCTGTCATCTCAGTTCTTCCTTTTTTTTTTCCTTTTTCTATTTTGTTTTTCCTTCCTTTCTTTCTTTTTTAATGTCCTAGCTTGGTTTGGTCTTGAAAAGATTCATAATCACTCCAAATGAAACGTTCCTCCCTTGGCTCCCAAAAAGTATCTTTCCACCAACGTGAAAGGAGGGTAGAAACCTGAGGCTAGACTTCTGACACGAGAAGAATCTGTCAAGAGCACAGTCTCCCAGTCAATAAGAAGGAAGGAGAGAGGGGGACATGAGCTCGCACCCTTGAGAAGAACCTTCATGAACCAATTCCCAAAGCATCAACTCCGCAAGGATACTTTGCACACACATCAGCCGTGTTGACTGGACACACGCATACACACGTGAGCACACGCCGGGACCACAGACCCTTATCCAAAGTATGAAAGCAGCAGCTATTGGTCAATTTGAGGAACGGATCTTGTAAAGAAAAAAAAAAAAAAAAAAAAAAAGAAATCCTTCAGCCTGGATGAGGAAAAAAAAAAAAAAAAGCCTTCTTGCAGCCCAACCTGTAAAGCTGCAAATTCTCCTGGAACAGGGCTGGGTGTTTTTGTTTTGTTTTTTTCTTTCGAACTTTTGTTCCACAGACAAGAAGTTTTATCTTTTATATTGCAGCTCAGACACCAGCAAAAAAAAAAGAACAGAATTTGTAAAAACAGGTGCTATCTTTCCATCTGCTGGGGGGAGGGGGGGAAAAACAAAAAAACACAAAATCCTGGTTTGAAACCGTTGTTGCTCCAAAAGGCGCAGCAGTTAAATCCTCTGTGGGACTAGTTAAATTGGCAACCAAACGAGTCCATCTTAAGATGCACAGAAATGTATAGGAACGATCTCTGAACTCCATTGGACATGGTAGAGTCGTGAGAATCCTGAGTTTTCCAGAGGCTTTCAAACCAGAGGAAAATGAAAATGGGAACCCCTGCCCGTCCCCGCCGCGGTAGGCACTGTTAGGAAGGATTGGACCGAGGCAAGGTCAGGATCCGCCCGTTTTTCTTGCCTCCGTTCATGTGAGTGTAAGGGATGTGTTCCTCGTAGCTCCGCTTGAAACCTAGCGAGGACCCTCCATCCCGGCCCCCCGCCTCCTCCCTCTGACAGTGCGAGGAACGGTCCAGCGGCACATTCTCCATGTCCTCAAACTCCATCTCCAGCTCCTCACTCTCGGGGGCCTTGTTCTCCTCGCTGTGAAAGAAGGACACCTCCGGAAAGCTGGGGTGCAGGTCGTCTTTGAGCAGGTTGACAATCTCCAGGAAGGTTGGCCTCATCTTGGGGTTGAATTGCCAGCACATGCGCATGAGGTCAGTGCTGCAGGGCAGAAGGACACATCCTGGGTGAGTCTAGGGGCCCAGCCAAGCATCCTCCCAACCCCGCCCTCGTCCCTGCAGCCAACACCCACGGACCACATGTGTTCACATCAGATGCTGGCTGTGTGTGTGGACAATTGTCAAGGCAGAAATAGCAATGCTAGAGGTTCTGAGAGATGGCGTTTTCTTTTTGCTTTTCTTCTTTTTTTGGACACAGGGTCTTATTCTATTACCCAGGCTGGAGTGCAGTGGCATGATCATAGCTCACTGCAGCCTCTGCCTCCTAGGCTCAAGCAATCCTCCCCCACCTGGCCTCCCAAGTAGCTGGGACCACAAGTGTGCACCACCATGCCTCGCTAATTTTTCTATGTTTTGCAGAGACAGGGCTTTGCTATGTTGCCCAGGCTGGTCTCAAACTCTAGGCTCAAGTGATCCACCCACCTTGGCCTCCCAAGATGCTGGGATTACAGGCGTGAGCCACCATGCCTGGCCACTTTTTTTAATTCTTTCTTTCTTTTTTTTTTGAGACAGGGTTTCTCACGTTGTCACCCAGGACGGAGTGCAGTGGCACAATCATAGCTCATTGCAGCCTTGAACCCCTGGGCTCAAGCAATCCTCCTGCCTCAACCTCCCAAAGTGCTGAGATTACAGGCATGAGCCATCCTGTCTAGCCTGAATTTTTTTTTTTTTTTTTTTTTTTTTTTTTTTTGAGACAGAGTCTCGCTCTGTCACCCAGGCTGGAGTGCAGTGGCGCGATCTCGGCTCACTGCCAGCTCCGCCTCCCAGGTTCATGCCATTTTCCTACCTCAGCTTCCCGAGTAGCTGGGACTACAGGCGCCTGCCACCATGCCCAGCTAATTTTTTGTATTTTTAGTAGAGACGGGGTTTCAGGAGGTTAGCCAGGATGGTCTTGGTCTCCTGAACTCGTGATCTGCCTGCCTCGGCCTCCCAAAGTGCTGGGATTACAGGCGTCAGCCACCGTGCCCAGCTGAAAGATGGTTTTGAAAAGGGTTGCCTCATTTCAAAACTGGATCAAGAGTAATCCCAGCACTTTGGGAGGCTGAGCCAGGAGGCTGAGTCCAGGAGTTCAAGGTTGCAGTGAACTGTGATTGCACCACTGCACTCTACCAGCCTGGGTGACAGAGCAAGACTTCATCTAAATATATATATATGTACATTTGGAGGGGGAATACATAATATGTATGCCTGACAAAATTTTTGTGTGTCTGTGTTTGTTTTTGAGACAGAATCTCGCTCTGTCACCCAGGCTGCTGTGCAATGGCACAGTCTCTGCTCACTGCAACCTCTGCCTCCCGGATTCAAGCAATTCTCCTGCCTCAGCCTCCTGAGTAGCTGGGATTACAAGTGCCCACCACCACACCCAGGTAATTTTTGTATTTCTAATAGAGACGGGGTTTCACCATGTTGGCCAGGCTGGTCTTGAACTCCTGACCTCAGGTGATCTGTTCGCCTCGGTCCCCCAAATTGCTGGGATTACAGGTGTGAGCCACCCATTCCCAGCCACCTGACAAAATTTTCAGCGTATAAATAATTAACAGCCAAACATAGGTCTCACTCCCCCGACCCCAGGTCTCCAGTTCCCTTCTCCCAAGATAACTACCGCTACGGGTTTCTTGTGCAACATTCCAGCTATACAATATGAAAGAAAATCTTACGATTTGCAAACACAAGCATGCCAGTAAAGACATACTATGTAAACAAGCACCTATGTAAACACGTGTGCTTATAAAGATATGTAAACAAGGTGTACATGTGCCATGATACGCTGATGCACATGTAAACATATAGTATGCAAACATAAATACCTATGTAAATATATAATATGCAAACAAGCATACATGTAGCACATATGGAAACTCAAGTGTGTGTACCACCATGCAATATGCAAATGCAAACACGCATGTAAGGACAAGCTATGCAAACACAAACACACCTGTAACATATAGCATGCAAACATGGTGAGCGTGTAGACATAGGAAAGGCAAGACCAAGCACACGTGTAAAGGGCAATACCCTTTCAATGAACACCTCACACACCTCAAACCCTTTCTACACTTACACTCTCTCTGGACAGTTGTCAGGTTGATCCAGGTACCCTCCGTCCATGACAAATTTCAACACCTGTTCATTAGACAGGCCTTGGTAAGGCTGTTCTGCCAAGCTGGTGATTTCCCAAAGGACCACGCCAAAGGACCTGTCAATGACAGTTGAGAGTAGTAACAAAGAAACCATTCACACACACACACACGCAAAAACACACACACACGCAAACACACATGCACACAGGCAAACTAGCACACAACACACGCAAACACACATGCAAACACATGCACATGCACACACAAACACACACGCACACACACACACAAACGCACACAGGCAAACTAGCACACACATGCAAACACATGCAAACGCATGCACACAAACACACAAGCAGACACACACACGCAAACTAGCACACACACATGCAAACGCACGTGTGCACACATGTAAATACGCAAACACACGTGCACACACACGCAAATACAAACACAAACACACATGCACACAGGCAAACTAGCACACACACGCAAACACATGTACACACATGCACGCAAACACATGCACAAACATGCAAACACACAGGCACACACATTTAATACACACACAAACACATGCACACATATGCATACACATACACGCAAACAGGCAAACACACACGTGTGCACACACATGCAAATACACACACACGCGTGCACACACATGCAAATTCACACACGCAAACACACAAATATGCAAACACACACAAACACACGCACACAGGCAAACTAGCACACATACGCAAACACACATGCATGCACACATGCACACAAACACACACACGTTTAATACACAAACATGCAAACACACACATACACACATACACACAAACACACACAAACACATACACACGCTCACACACATGCAAATACACAAACGCACACACACACACAAACATGCAAACACATCTCTTGGTTTGCTAGAACATGGTTGGCCAGTTAATAAAACAATTCATGCTGCAGTCCATAAATGCTATGAAAGGAAAATCAATCTTGGGGCCCCCAAATCACTAAACTCAAGGAAAAAGTCCAGCTGGGAACTGCTTGAACAAACTTGCCTCCCACTCTATTCAAAGTCCCCCCTCTGCTCACTGAGAAACATTCATATCTGATTGCTTCCTTTGGAGAGGCTCATCAGAAACTCAAAAGAATGCAACCATTTGTCTCTTATCTACCTATGACCTGGAAGACCCCTCCCCGCTTCGAGTTGTCCCGCCTTTCCAGACCCAACCAATGTTCATCTTGCATATGTTGATTGATGTCTCATGTCTCCCTAAAATGTATAAAAGCAAGCTGTGCCCTGACCACCTTGGGCACATGTGGTCAGGATCTCCTGAGGCTGTGTCATGAGCACGCGTCCTCAACCTTGCCAAATTAACCTTCCTAAATTAACTGAGACCTGTCTAAGATTTTCGGGGTTCACAATGCCTCCAGGATCAATCAGGACATAAGAGTGGCCACGGGAAGGTCCTCAGACAGGACACTGCCTTCCTTTCCTTGATGGGGGGTCCAGGAGGATGGCAGGCTTCCTTCCTCCGCTCTTGGCTGTTACTAGCACCTGGAATTCAAGCCCAGCGTCCATCCACCCCTCCACACACAACTCACCACATGTCAGAAGAAGTGGTAAAGACCCCATCCTTCAGGGACTCCGGCGCCATCCACCGTACAGGGAGCAGACCCTTGCCCCCTTTCCGGTAGTAATCAGTTTCATAGATGTCTCTGGTCATTCCAAAGTCTGACAACACAAACAATTCACATGCTCTTAACTTCCAGCCTTGGTCCTACCATCTGCCATCTTGACTGCCCCACCTCTCACAGAGCCCTAAGAGGGGTTCACCTGGCCCTGGTGTGTGCTCACCTGGGTGGTAGCCAAATCCAGTAAGAAGGGATTCTGAGGGTGCACATGGGAAAGTGAAGGGGGAAGATGGACTACTATTTAAAGGGAGGGAAAAGAAGGTACCAAATGACGAAGAAGCTACATTTTTCTTTTTCTTTCGTTTTTTTTTTTATATGGAGTCTCACTCTGTCCTCCAGGCTAGAGTGCGGTGGTGCGATCTCGGTTCACTGCAACCTCTACCTCCCTGATTCAAGCAATTCTCCTGCCTCAGCCTCCTGAGTAGCTGGGATTACAGCTGTCTGCCACCATGTCTAGCTAATGTTTTGTATTTTGAGTAGAGACGGGGTTTCACCATGTTGACCAGGCTGGTCTCGAACTCCTGACCTCCAGTAATCCGCCCGCCTCAGCCTCCCAAAGTGCTGGGATTACAGGTGTTAGCCACTGCGCCTGGCCAGGAGATGTCTTTTTGAGTCATAAATAGAATCATATCACTTCCTGCTGCCCCTTGCTCATGTAAGATAATGTCAAGATGACTTGCTGTGACATACAAGGTCCTTCTGGGTCTGGTTTCTGCCTCTCTCCTCGACCTCACATCTCACGCTGCTCTGGTCCCCTCTCTATTCCTTTTTTGTTTGTTTTTTTGAAACAGCGTCTCACTATTGCCCAGGCTGGAGTGCAGTGATGCAGTCACAGCTCACTGCAGCCTCCACCTCCTGGGCTCAAGCAATCCTCCCACCCCAGCCTCCTGAGTAGCTGGGACCACAGATGTGCACCACCACACCCCTTTTTAAAAAAATTTTTCATAGAGATGGAGTCTCACTATGTTGCCCAGGCTGGTCTCAAACTCCTGGACTCAAGCAGTCCTTACACCTTGGCCTTCCAAAGCACTGAGATTACAGGCGGGGCCCCCAGTCCTACAAACATATCTTTTAAAGAAGTGAATGGGTAAATGAGTTTATCAATACATGCAATTAAATGACAGCCTGTGGGGGGAGTGGTCCCCATCCAAAATCTTGCCCAGGCCAGGCACCGTGGCTCATGCCTGTAATCCCAGTGCTTTGGGAGGCCAACACAGCTGGATCATTTGAGGTCAGGAGTTTGAGACCATCCTGGCCAACATGGTGAAACTCCGTCTCTAGTAAAAATACAAAAATTAGCTGGGTGTGGTGGCGCACACCTGTAAACCCAGCTACTTGGGAGACTAAGGCGGGAGAATCACTTGAACCTGAGAGGTGGAGGTTTCGGTGAGCCAAGATCCTGTCACTGCACTCCAGCCTGGGTGACAGCGCAAGACTCCATCTCATAAAAAAGAAAAAAAAAAAAAAAAGCCAGTGTGGTGGCTCACGCCTGCAATCCCAGCACTTTGGGAGGCCGAGGCAGGAGGATCACGAGGTCAGGAAATCAAGACTATCCTGGCCAATGTGGTGAAACCCCGTCTCCACTAAAAATACAAAAATTAGCCAAGTGTGGTGGTGCACACCTGTAGTCCCAGCTACTCGGGAGGCTGAGGCAGGTGAATCACTTGAACTTGGGAGGCGGAGGTTGCAGTGAGCCAAGATTGCACCACTGCACTCCAGCCTGGGCGACAGAGTAAGACTCCATCTCAAAACAAACAAAAACAAACAAAACAAAACAAAACAAAAAACAAAAACAAAAAGAAGTATCTTGCCCCTTTTATACTATCAGAAAAGACTTAGCGGCTCATTACAGACAACTTCCTTCTGAAATCAAACCTGGCCTGGGTCGTTATGTTTTCAAAGCAGAAAGCCGGACGAACCTCCAATTTTGACAGTAAAATCATGGGCAACCATGCAGTTTCTTGCTGCCAGGTCCCGATGCACAAACTTCTTGGCATTCAGGTAGGCCATCCCATCAGCAATCTCCGCTGCCATCTGAATCATCTCTTGCAGGGTAGGGGGAGGGCGGCCAGGATTATTCTAAAACCGAAAGATGGGGTTGGTGTTTCAGCAGCACCGGGATTCGAGGAGGCCAGGAGTGGGTGCCCCACAGAGTATCCCGCTGGGTCCCCCCGAGGCAGCTCACCTCAGCCTCTGGCCGCAGAGAACGGAGGTAGCTCTTCAGGTCTCCGTGAGCCATCAGCTCCATCACCACCAGCGTGGGCTGGCCCTTGGACACCACTCCCAGGAGGCGCACCTGCAGAGCAAGCAACCAGGGTTCTTGGAGGAGGGTCCGTGATTCAACTCACCAAGGTTCTCCCTGCCTGGTGTCTATGTCACATACAGCACCCTGTGGCCTGGATGCAGTGTGCTCAGCCCTGGTCTAGGGGAGCAGACAGATAGGCCTTTGTATTTTTTTTTTTTTTTTAATTTTCGAGACGGAATCATGCTCTCTTACCCAGGCTGGAGTGCAGTGGCGTGATCTCGGCTCACTGCAACCTTCACCTCCCAGGTTCAAGCAATTCTCCTGCCTCAGTCTACCGAGTAGCTGGGGTTACAGACGCCCGCCAGCACACCCGGCTAATTTTTGTATTTTTAGTACAGACAGGATTTCTCCATGTTAGTCAGGTTGGTCTTGAACCCCCGACCTCTGGTGATCCACCTGCCTCAGCCTCCCAAAGTGCTGGGATTACAGCCACCACGCCCGGCCAGGCCTTTGTATTTTAACCATTCTCTCTGCCTGCCTCTCTGTTCCCTGCCACATCCACAGGGCCCAACTTCTCATGTCCTTGAAGTCTTTGCTCAAATACACCCTTGTCCAACCCTTCTTTCCTCTCTTTCTTCATGTTTCCATAGCATTTCCTCCTAATGTATAAAGGGTTTGGAGTCGGCCGGGGGCAGTGGCTTATGCCTGTAATCCCAGCACTTTGAGAGGCTGAGGCCGGTGGATCACCTGAAGTCAGGAGTTCGAGACCAGTCTGGCCAACATGGCAAAATCCCATCTCTACTAAAAATACAAAAATTAGCCGGGTGAGGTGGTGGGCTCCTGTTATCCCAGCTACTTAGGAGGCTGTGGCAGGAGAACTGCTTGAACCCGGGAGGCAGAGGTTGAGTGAGCCAAGATTATGCCACTGTACTCCACCCTGGGCGACAGAGAGAGACTCTGTCTTAAAAATATATATAAATAAAAATAAAGGTTTTGGAGTCTGTCTCCACCTGCTGTTTTGGAAGCTCTACAGGGGCAGGAATCCACTGTAACACAGGGATAAGAGCAGGGTTTTAAATGCCCCACAAATACGTGTGGCAAGGATGAAAGCACATGGGACTCAAAGAGAAACAAAGGAGCAGAAAGGCAGGAAGAGTTTGTGCTGCCTTCAAGGGAGAGTAGGAATGATGGCAGGTGGTATGAGGTGGACCTCTGTGTGGTCCTGGGTTACAAAGGAGCCAGGAAAAAGCAAGAAATGGAGGAGTCTAAAAAGCAATGGAAGATTCTGGAAAATGATGGAAGAGTCCAGAAAGTGGTAGAAGATTCCAGAAAATGATGGAAGATTCTAGAAAGTGATGAAAGAGTCTGGAAAGCAATGAAGCATTCCAGAAAGTGATGAGACAGTGATAGAGTCTGGTTCCAGGTGAAGTGGGAGAGGATGTGATTTGGAAAGGGAACGATCCCTCCCCGCACCTTTAGGATGGGTAGTGGAGTGGGGGTTGGGCAGGAGGTTACACCCAGTGTCCTGTGTCACTCTGTGCAGGAGGAGGAGGCAGAGAGAGGGAAGGGGCAGGAAAGCCAGCCTGTGTCCCATCCCCACTGGACTCACCACATGATGGCAGGTGAAGCCCTTCATGACCGAGGCCTCATTGAGGAACTCAATCCGCTCTCGGAGACTGGCTGACTCGTTGACCGTCTTCACTGCCACGCGGGTCTCTGCCTCACCCTTGATGATGTCCCTGGCGTTGCCCTCATACACCATACCAAAGGAGCCCTGCCCCAGCTCTCGAAGGAGGGTGATCTTCTCTCGAGGCACCTCCCACTCGTCCGGCACGTACACAGAGCATGGAAACACTACTTCTCACTTATCTACACAGCATCTTTGGCAGACCCCTTGGGGGCCTGCAGCCACCTTCCACCCAAGCCCTCACTCAAACCCCCTCGAAAACACTCATGAAGTGAGTTCTGTGATCCAGGACCCATGCCAGGCACTGGGCGTATCGCTGAGAACAGGACAGGCATCTGCACCCATGGAGACGGCATGGCAGAGACTCAAGGAAGGAGCCACAACCAGTTCAAGATCCTGGCCAATATGTCCTGAGACAAGCCTGCAGCCCCATCCTTCTTGTCTGATTTCAGACCCTTGCCATGAAATGGTGCTACTTCCCACCTGAGACTACTGTTTCTGCAAAGTGCTGAGGGGATGGAAGACAGGTTGTAATAGGTTGGGGGTAAAAAAAAAAGCCAGGATACTTGGCAGCTCTTCCCATGAAAAGGTGGAGTCTATCTCACCATCCCTTGGCCCTGGGCATGGCCTTGTAAGTTATTTTGGTCAATGGGAATCAGGAGGAACGACCCAAGCAGAAACTCGGAATGGACTATTACTCTGGAGCTTGCCCTCCCTTGCAGCTAGGACAGAGTACCATGCAATGAAGCCTGCCAGCCTGCTGGAGCCTAAGAGGCCACAGGGACAGAGTGAGGCTCAGCCTCCCCCAGCTTAGGGCCCCCACGTTGGGACCACCCAGCCTGCCGACCACCAGACATGTGAGTGAAATCATCTAAGACTACCAAGTGCTAGCTGACACACCACCAACATGTAGCTACATGGGTGAAGCCAGGCAAGACCAGAAGAAGAACCGCCCAGCTGAGCCCAGCCCAAGTTGTCGACCCCATCGAAGGGTCCCAGACCAGCTAGATGAGCCCATCCAGGCAGGTGCCAAATACCATGTGTCCACATGCACACGGTAATGAGGTTTCTGCAGCAAGGGCAGTTTGGCAAGCTCAAATGACTAAGAGGGCTTTTCTTGGCCTCCCTGGGGAACCCATCCTTCACTCTCAGTCAATGGTGAAGGCAAAGGAAGCTGTTGAGTAGGGTACTGGTCACCCACAGGGCAGGGATGGTACTCACCATCACTGGCACTGAGATACTCAGGGTTTGAAGAAGCGTAAAGCGGTCCCAGTGGCCCATCTGGCTGCCTGGAGGAGAAAAATGAGGCACATTAGCTTGAGGTTCTCATGGGACTCTGCAGGTCTCCAGAAAGGGGTTTCATACAAGACTCCTCAAGGCAAATGGCAGCCCTTACCAGCAGAATCCCCATAATTCTAGATACAGTCTAGGGCAGGGATGGGGGACCTTTATGTTTTGAATGGAAGCCCATCAGACAAGTACTTAAGTGCATCAACATGGCAGCAGCACTCATCCCTCCCTGGGTATTTTTTTTTTCCACATTTCAGAGTTGGAGTCTTGCTGTGTTGTGGCTGGAGGGCAGTGGTTTAATCATAGATCACTGCAGTCTCGACCTTCTGGGCTCCAGAGATCTTCCCACCTCAGCTTTTTGAATAGCTGGGAATACAGGTGCTCACCACCACACCTGGCTAATTTTTAAAATTTCGTAGAGACAGGGTCTCACTATGTTGCCCAGGCTGGTCTTGAACTCTTGATCTCAAGTGATCCTCCTGCCTCATCCTTCCGAGTGGCTGGGATTACAGATGTGCACAACCATGCAGGGCTCTGGCTGGCTTTTATTACAATTTATGGCCGTCTATGTAACACTTAAAAGCCACTCACCCAGTACTGTTCTACAGCGAGCTCATCCCGACTGATGAGAAACAATTATTAAATTTTCAGGAAACGAGTGAGCCAGTTATTAAATACAAGCATTATTAAAGATTAAATTGTACAATGCCTTCCAAATAGAACAAAAAATGTAAATTATAGAGGCTTACAATTAAATTACCCTAAAAGCAAAGAAGATACATGTTCAAAACTCATCACTTTCTAACTCTCATACTCCATTTTACTATGATCAATGCAGTTGAGGTTATTTACCTTATAGCATTTATACACCATATTGTATCCATAGGGTGAATTCAATGGGGAGCTATTATGTATCTCTTTCCGACACTGTACTCAGTAATATTATGTCTACAGCTTGAAATTAGACATGCTGGGAATATTTACATTACAAAAACTGGCAAATGCTATAACTTGGGACTGGATTTGTTGTTCTGTTGTTTGTCCAGGCTTGAGAAAGTGATGAGAAAAATATTTTTGTTTTGTTTTTGAGACACAGTCTCGCTCTGCTGCCCAGGGTGGAGCGCAATGGTGTGATCTCAGCTCACTGCAACCTCTGCCTCCCGGGTTCAAGCGATTCTCCTGCCCCGGCCTCCTGAGGAGCTGGGATTACAGGCGCACACCACCACACCCTGCTAATTTTTGTATTTTTAGTAGAAACGGGGTTTCACCATGTTGGTCAGGCTGGTCTCGAACTCCTGACCTCATGATCCACCCGCCTCGGCCTCCCAAAGTGCTGGGATTACAGGTGTGAGCCACTGCGCCTGGCCGAGAAAAATGTTTAATCATGTAGATTAAACTTCAAAGCGTGTCATGTCTGCAACTGTGACATTGCACTTGGCATAAAACATTAAGAAAATGTTCTTCTGGTATTTAAAAATTATTATATGACTCAGCAAAGACGTCATTCATATCACTGATGAACATATATGTCTTATTTCAGTTTTGTCCTACTCTTTTTTTTTTTTTCTCTGAGATGGAGTCTCACTCTGTTGCCCAGGCTGGAGTGCAATGGCGGGATCTTGGCTAGCTGCAACGTCCACCTCCAGGGTTCAAGTAATTCTCCTGCCTCGGCCTCCTGAGTAGCTGGGATTACAGGCGCCTACCACCACGCCCGGTTAATTTCTTAGTATTTTTAGTAGAGATGAGGTTTCACCACGTTGGCCAGGCTGGTCTCAAACTCCTGACCTCAAGTGATCCACCCGCCTTGGCCTCCCAAAATGCTAGGATTACAGGCGTGAGCCACTGTGCCCAGCCATGTCCGACTCTTTCATGTAAATTTTGAAAAATTAATCAACATTCACATTGGAGCTATACTTGTTTAATTAATGGCAATCATAGGTTGGCTTTGGATATAAAGGTTTGGGCAAAAAAAATTTAAAAATCAACAGAAACGTTCTGTAAGAATCAACTGGCTAGAGGGAATTTACAATAAAGAGTTGTATATATCGTATTATGACAATTATCTGTAAATTGCACGTTACACATCCTATATCAGTAAAATTCATAATAAACTTACATATACCTATACCTATATCGAGGCATATTTTCCCCCAGAGAACCAGTGGTTCCCAGCACACCACTGAACTCACTCAACTCACCTCTTTCTCAGGAATAGATAAATACTTCCAATCACAACACTGAAGAGAAAGACAAAGATGAGGGGGCCGATGATAATTTTTGCAATATTTGACGGGACATCTACTGAAATAGAATAAGAAAATACATGTTTCATATCAGTGTGTTCCTAACAAAGTTCACACCAAAAATCACATCCACTCCTGGAAAGGGTGGGCCACCCTGTTTCCCCCCTCCCTTGTCCATGAACCTCTCTGCTACTCTTCCACACCCTGATTTTTCCAGCAGTCCCACAACAGTCCCGTAGGTTCAGTAGGACCAGGCAGTAGGCTCAGAGGTCAGAATTCTGGTAGCACACTGTTCCCCACCCCCACTCCCAAATCACTGCTCATTTCCACCCCTCCCACATCTCAGGCAGTGGATGCAGGACCCCATACTGTCAGTTTAATGCTCTGCTGCTGCCCCTCTGAAATGCTTATTCATTTTATTTTAATCTTTATCTAGTTACTTATTTTTGTGACGGAGTCTTGCTCTGACACCCAGGCTAGAGTTCAGTGGCACGATCTCGGCTCACTGGAACCTCCTCCTTCTAGGTTCAAGCAATTCTCCTGCCTCAGCTTCCCGAGTAGCTGGGATTACAGGCGTGCACCACCATGCCTGGCTAATTTTTGTACTTTTAGTAGAGACGGGGTTTCACCTTGTTGGCCAGGCTGGTCTCAAACTCCTGACCTCAGGCGATCCTCCCGCCTCAGCCTCCGAAAGTGCTGGGATGACAGGCGTGAGCCACCACACCCGGCCAAATTCTTAATAATTTTAAAGCAAGGAGCTCTGCATTTTCATTTTTCACTGGGTCTCGCAAATTATATAGCTAGTCTCGATTCCAGCGTGACTTTTGACAGATGTAAAATTCTTTTGATTTTTATTTTTTAGAGACAGGGTCTTGCTCTGTCACCCAGGCTGGAGTATAGTGGCATGATCACAGTTCACCGCAACCTCAAACTCCTGGGCCCAAGTGATCTTCCTGTCTCAGCCTCCCAAGTAGCTGGGATTACAGGCATGCGCCACCACAACTGGCTAATTTTTGTATTTTTGTGTGGAGACAGAGTCTCGCTATGTTACTCAGGCCGGTCTCTAATGCCTATCCTCAAGCAATCCTCTTGCCTCATCCTCCCACAGTGCTGGGACTACAGGTGTGAGCCACCTCACCCAGCCGAAAAACTCTAATAACAAAGATGGAGATGCTAGCAACAGGGGCCAGGCACTTAACATTTGTGTCATTAAAATGTTCCTCCACCTCCTGGAGTGGTTCTGTTATTATCTCCATGTACAGATGAGGGAGTGCAGGATTGCCAGATAAAGAAAATGTGATACATACACACCATGGAATACTACACAGCCATAAAAAAGAAAGAGATCACGTTCTTTGCAGCAACATGAATGGAGCTGGAGGTGATTATGCTAATTGAATTCACACAGGAACAGAAAACCAACTACCTCATGTTCTCCCCCATAAGTGAGAGTAAGACACAGAGCACACATGGACAGAAAGAAGGGAACAGTAGACACCGGGACTGATATGGTTTGGATCTGTGTCCCCACCCAAAGCTCTTGTGGAAATGCAATTCCCAATGTTGGAGGAGTGGCCGGGTGGGATGTGATTGGATCATGGAGGCGGTTTCTAACGGGTTAGCAACATCCCTCCTGGGTACTGTATAATGAGTGGGTTCTCATGGGATCTGGTGGTTTAAAAAGCGTACAGCACCACCCCCCGTCTTAACACCTTGCTCCCATTTCGCCTTCCACCATGATTGAAAGTTTCTTTCTTTTTTTTTTTTTTTTTTTTGAGACGGAGTCTCACTCTGTCCACCAGGCTGGAGTGCAGTGGCACGATCTCGGCTCACTGCAAGCTCCGCCTCCCGGGTTCACGCCATTCTCCTGCCTCAGCCTCCCTAGTAGCTGGGACTACAGGCTCCCGCCACCGCGCCCGGCTAATTTTTTTGTATTTTTAGTAGAGACGGGGTTTCACCGTGTTAGCAGGATGGTCTCGATCTCCTGACCTCGTGATCCACCCACCTCGGCCTCCCAAAGTGCTGGGATTACAGGCGTGAGCCACCACGCCTGGCCCGATTGAAAGTTTCTTGAGGCCTCCTCAGAAGCTGAGCAGATGCCAGCATCATGGTTCCTGTACTGTCTGCAGAACTGGGAGCCAATTAAACCTCTTTTCTTTCTTTTTTTTTTTTTGAGACGGGGTCTCGCTCTGTCACCCAGGCTGGAGTGCAGTGGCCGGATCTCAGCTCACTGCAAGCTCCGCCTCCCGAGTTCACGCCATTCTCCTGCCTCAGCCTCCCGAGTAGCTGGGACTACAGGCGCCGCCGCCTCGCCCGGCTAGTTTTTTTTTTTTGTATTTTTTAGTAGACACGAGGTTTCACTGTGTTAGCCAGGATGGTCTCGATCTCCTGATCTTATGATCCGCCCGTCTCGGCCTCCCAAAGTGCTGGGATTACAGGCTTGAGCCACCGTGCCCGGCCTAAACCTCTTTTCTTTATAAATTACTAAGTCCCAGTCTCAGGCTTCTTTTCTTTTCTTTTTTCTCTTCTCTTCTTTTCTTTTTTCCTTCCTTCCTTCCTTCCTTCCTTCCTTCCTTCCTTCCTTCCTTCCTTCCCTCCCTCCCTCCCTCCCTCCCTCCCTCTCTCTTTTCTTTTCTTTTCCTTTCTTTCCTTTTTTCTTTTTCTTCTCTCTCTCTCTTTCACTATTTCTTTCTTTCTTTTTTTATTTTTTGAGACAGAGTCTCACTTTGTTGCCCAGGCTGGAGTGCAGTGGTGTGATCTCAGCTCACTGCAACCTCCACCTCCTGGGTTCAAGCAATTCTCCTGCCTTAGCCTCCCGAATAGCTGGGATTACAGGCACACATCACCATGCCCGGCTAATCTTTTTTTATTTTTAGTAGAAACAGGGTTCCACTATATTAGCTAGGCTGGTCTCAAACTCCTGACCTCGTGATCTGCCCACCATGGCCTCCCAAAGTGCTAGGATTACAAGCGTGAGTCACCATGCCTGTCCTTCCTTCCTTCCTTCCTTCCTTCCTTCCTTCCTTCCTTCCTTCCTTCCTTCCTTCCTTTTCTTTCTTTCTCTCTCTCTCTCTTTCTTTTCTCTTTCTTTTTCCTTTCTTTCTTTCTTTCTTTCTTTCTTTCTTTCTTTCTTTCTTTCTTTCTTTCTTTCTTTCTTTCTTTCTTTCTTTCTCTTTCTTTCTCTCTCTCTTTCTTTCTTTCTCTCTTTCCCTCTCTTTATCCTTCTTTCCTTCTTTCCTTCCCTCCTTCCTTTCTTTTTTTTCTTTCTTTCCTTCCTGTCTGTCTCTCTTCTTTTTTTTTTTTTTTTTGAGACAAGGTCTCACTCTGTCACCCAGGCTGGAGTGCAGTGGTGCAATCTCGGCTCACTGCAACCTCTGCCTCCCCAGTTCAAGCAATTCTCCCACCTCAATCTCCCAAGTGGCTGGGACTACAGGTGCACACCACCATGCCCAGCTAATTTTTGTATTTTTTGGTAGAGATGGGGTTTCACCATGTTGGCCAGGCTGGTCTCAAACTCCTGACCTCACGTGATCGGCCCACCTTGGCCTCCCAAAGTGCTGGGATTACAGGTGTAAGCCACTGTGCCCAGCTAGGTATTTCTTTATTGCAGTGTGAGTACAGACTAACACAGGTGCCTACTTGAGAGTGGTGGGTGAGAAGAGGGAAAGGATCAAAAAATGACCTACGTGGTACTATGCTGATGACATGGGTGACAAAATTATCTGTATGGCAAACCCCCAATGACACACAATTTACTTATATAATGAACTGCACAAGTACCTCTGAAACAAAAATAAAAGTGGTTTTTTTTTTTTTTTTTAAAGTGCAGGATCAGTCCAGGCATGGTGGTGACTCATACCTGTAATTCCAGCACTTTGGGAGGCTGAGGTGGGTGGATCACTTGAGGTCAGGAGTTTGAGACCAGCTGGCCAACGTGGTGAAATGCCATCTCCACTAAAAATACAAAAATTAGCCAGGCGTGGTGGTGTGCACCTGTAGTCCCAGTTACTGTGAGGCTGAGGTGGGAGAATCATTTGAACCTGAAAGGTGGAGGCTACAGTGAGCCGAGATTGTGCCACTGCACTCCAGAACAAGCATCAAGTGCAGGATCAGAGAGAGCAAGCACCTAGCCCCAGTCACACAGCGGCAGCTGGTAGGCGGGACAGTCAAGGCCAGGACCAGCACCTGTGGCCTCTCCATGTTATCCTCTTAAATGTTCCACCATGCTCAATGCTAAGCACAGCCCCAACTAGCTGAGGCTGCCATGGAGACTTACAATAGTCTGTGACGTAGAAATAGGTGGGTTCCGTCCAGGAGCCGTTGCCCGCGAGGGAGGTGGCCCGGACTCGCACGCTGTAGTTCCCTGGAGACAGCCCGCGCAGCCTGCAGCCCCGTTCCAGAGCGAAGTGCTTGCGGGAGACACAGAGATGCAGCTCCTGGAAGGAAGAGAGGAGGAGGAGGAGGGTGGCTGAGTTTTGCACATTTGGGAGTGTCCGCCCCTAGCAGAGAGCTCATAGCCAGGATCCTGCTCAGAAATGACGCCAAGGCAGCAAAGCACAGACTAAGACACTCAAGTGACTTTGAGAATTGCAGAATTTTATAACCACAGTGCTAGGGATAAGGATATAGATACAGAGATTATCATTACTGGAAAGGGCCAGACTTCATAAGCCAGAAGCCGAGCATTAGACCCTGATGGTTTCTTTTCTTTTCTTTTCTTTTTTCTTTTTTTTTTTTTTGAGACGGAGTTGCCCAGGCTGGAGTGCAATAGCGCAATCTCGGCTCACTACACCTCTCGGGTTCAAGTGATTCTCCTGCCTCAGCCCCTGAATAGCTGGGATTACAGGCACCCACCACCATGCCCGACTAATTTTGCATTTTCAGTAGAGTCAGGGTTTTACCATGTTGGCCAGGCTGGTCTCAAACTCCTGACCTCAAGTGATCTGCCCACCTCAGCCTCCCAAAGTGCTGAGGTTACGGGCGTGAGCCACTGCGCCTGGCCCTATTATCTATTTTCTATTAATATTATTTTCTATAATATTATCTTTCTAAAAATCATTTGTTTTATTTTTAATTGACAACAGTCATACAGGTCTGGCACAGTGGCTCATGCCTGTAATCCCAGCCCTATGGGAGGCCGTGATGGGAGGATCACTGGAGCCCAGGAATTAGAGACCAACCCGGGAAACATAGTGAGACCTCATTTCCACAGAAAATAGAACAATTAGCCAGGGACAGTGGTTCGCGCCTGTAGTCCCAGCTACTCAGGAGGCTAAGGTGGCAGAATCACTTGAGCCCAGGAGGTCAAGGGTGCAGTGAGCTATGAAAGCTCCACTGCACTCCAGCCTGGGTGACAGGCTAGACCCTGTCTATAAAATAAACAAACAAAAATAAAAATAATAGTGGTATACACGTATGGGGTACAGTGTAAAGTTATGATACAGTATAAATTGTGGAATGATTAAAACAAGCTAATTAAATGCTCATCAGTTCATGTACTTATTTCTTTGTTGTGAGAATATTTAAAATCTATTCTTCTAGCCATTTTGCAATATGTGTTATTAGCTACAGTCACCATTCGTGTACAGAGCAATGGATTCCAAGAACGTATTCCTCCTGTCTGAAACTTTGCACCCTTTGATTCACATCTCTCCTTATTCTTCCTTTGATTGTTTTTTTCCCTGACCATTTTAAAATGCAAAAGTGGGCAGGGCGTGGTGGCTCATGCTTATAATTCCAACACTTTGGGAGGCTGAGGCGGACAGATCACTTGAGGTCAGGAGTTCGAGACCAGCCTGGTCAAGATGGTAAAACCCTGTCTCTACCCAAAATACAAAAATTAGCTGGACTTGGTGGCGCACACCTGTAATCCTAGTTACTCAGAGGCTGAGACAGGAGAATCACTTGAACTCGGGAGACGGAGGTTGCAGTGAGCCGAGATTGTGCCACTGCACTCCAGTCTGGGCGACAAAGCAAGACTCCGTCTCAAAAATAAATACATAAATAAATAAAATGCAAAAGTGACTCCCTGCTCACAAATCATTACAAATCAGGCAGCAGGCCACATTTAGCCTATGGGATATAGTTTACTGACTGACCCCTGGTTTAAGAGATTATATGGTTTGTCTGCGGTCTCATAGCTGCAAAGTGGCAGGGCCAGCTCTTGAACTGTCTGGCTCTACAGCTACTCGGGAGGCTGAGGCAGGAGAATGGCGTGAACCCGGGAGGCGGAGCTTGCAGTGAGCCGAGATTATACCACTGCACTCTGGCCGGGGTGACAGAGCGAGACTCCGTCTCAAAAAAAGAAAAGAAAAAGAAAAAAGAAAAAAAAGAGAACTGTCTGGCTTTATAACTTCTCCTTAAGACTACGGCAGAATATTTTTGCCATGTCTCCAGCAAAATTAGAAAAGGATGGAAATGAAGGATCTGCAGGGCCTATGCCAGATTTCCTGCCTTTCCCTGCAACTCCCGGCCTCTGTCGCATCAGAACCAAATGGATAAATGGGCTTAATGTCTAAGGACAAATAAAAAAAACTCTTTCTTTGCCACGGTGTTGCCTTTCAATTTTTTTTTTTTTTTTACTCATTATAAAAAGAGTTGAAGGCCAGGCACAGTGTGGCTCATGCCTGTAATCCCAGCACTTTGGGAGGCCGAGGAGGGCAGATGACGAGGTCAGGAGATCGAGACCATCCTTGCCAACATGGTGAAACCCTGTCTCTACTAAAAATACAAAAATTAGCTGGGCGTGGTGGCAAGTGCCTGTAATCCTAGCTACTCGGGAGGCTGAGGCAGGAGATTCACTGGAACCCGGGAGGCGGAGTTTGCAGTGAGTTGAGATCATGACACTGCACTCCAGCCTGGGCAACAGAGTGAGACTGTCTGAAAAAGAAAATGTGGTACACTTTGCCTCAAAATAAAATAAAATAAGTACATAAATAAATAAATAAAACAGTGGGGATAAAACAGCTGGGATCCACCCAAATGGAGATTCGCAAAGTGCAAAACATACCTTGTGATAAGCATGTAACTAGAGGTAAAACGAGAACTTCCGAGAAGAGACAGGAGGCTCTCAGGAATAAGACCATGAAACCTGCAAGCATTGAGCCAAAACTCTGAAAAGTTTTCGAAACAGTTCCAAGCTAATAGTGCATGCAGAAAACCAGGCTGGAACATTTAGGAGAGGGGTGGAGAGTGGAGAAGAGAAATAAATGTTTTTTTTAAAAAAAAAAAAAAAGCCAACAACCCCGTGTTTATCATGTGACAGTAACAGCAAGAAAACAAATCAGTCTGATGGCAGGGGTGGGGGCAGGGAACTCCAGTCCAAAGTTTCTTCCAAGTGGAATGAGTCACCGAGTAGAGAGGGACGAATAAGCAAATATAGAAACCCAAGGTAGCTGCTATCCGGGACAAAGGGGAAACGCATCTTCTTTTTTTTTTTTTTTTTTTTTTTGGAGACGGAGTTTCGTTCTTGTCGCCCAGGCTGGAGTGCAGTGGCGAGATCTTGGCATCTTGGCTCACTGCAACCTCCGCCTCCTGGGTTCAAGCGATTCTCCTGCCTCAGCCCCCTGAGTAACTGGGATGACAGGTGCGTGCCACAGCATGACTCTGTCTCTAAAAAAACATTTTTTTAAGGGAGATACTGAAAAAAATGCAATTAAATAGCCAGAGGTGGCTTTGTTTATGAAACTAGCAAAAGAAAAAAAAAAAACATAACACTCACTGGCTGGGCGCAGTGGCTCACACCTGTAATCCCAGCACTTTGGGAGGCCAAGGCGGGCGGATCATGAGATCAGGAGTTCGAGACCAGCCTGACCAACATGGTGAAACCCCATCTCTACTAAAAGACAAAAATTAGTCGGGTGTGATGGTGGGCTCCTGTAGTCCCAGATACTCAGGAGGCTGAGGCAGGAGAATCACTTGAACCCAGGAAGCAGAGGTTGCAGTGAACCGAGATTGCACCAATGCACTGTATCCTGGGCTGCAGAGATAGACTCTGTCTAAAAAAAAAAAAAACAAAAAGTCGGCTGGGCGCGGTGGCTCAAGCCTGTAATCCCAGCACTTTGGGAGGCCGAGACGGGCGGATCACGAGGTCAGGAGATCAAGACCATCCTGGCTAACACGGTGAAACCCCGTCTCTACTAAAAAAAAAAAAAAAGAAAGAAATGCCAAACTCCTTCCTAAAGCAGCTGTGCCATTTTATGTTCCCACCAGCAACGTATGAGCGTTCTGATTTCTCCTCACCCTCACCAACACTAATTACTGTCCATCTTTTTGGTTTTTGCCATGCTCGTGGGCACGAAGTGGTATCACATTGTGCTCTTGATCTGTATTTTTGTCACGGCTAATTTGGGGCTGAGTTTTGTGTTCTGTCCTGGTACCAGGGTGGCGTTGAGGGTGGGAGGTAAGAGCCACTCAAGGGAGAGGAGCAGCTTCCAAAGGAAGTTCAGAGCATTGTTGACAGCAAGGATACAGATTCTGCAGAGTGAACAATGCCTGTTTCCACTGCAGATCCTCCTTGATTTTTTTTTCCTGCTTCTGTGTCCAACTTGTCCCTGTTCACCCAGAACTTTCTGAGTGTGGACACTGAAAATCTCACGTCCCAGGGAGCCCTCAGTCCTGGCTAAACCTAGACAACTGGTCACCCTGTTGGCATTGGATTTAACTCGAATCCTAACTTCTCCTAGCTTTTTCCCATGCCTTTGACTGGCCTGTGTCTCCTGTTCCTGCGACCCAAGGGTCACTATTAGGAAGTCCCACCACAAATCCCCAATAGCCTCTGCCCCACACAGCACAACCCCAATCCCACCCAGACCAACTCTGTTCACCCTAGAGAGAAGCAGAGATGGGGAGAAAATGAAAGGAGAATGTGAGGCTACAGTCACCTTCTTAAGAACCTTTTCATAGACACATTTCTGTTATTGCCAACAATTTCCTTAATTACCTAGCATTGCTTTGATCAAGAAAAAAAGTGATGTACAACTTTATTTATTTACATATAGAGAGGGAGATGGAGTCTCACTCTGTCATCCAGGCTGGTGTGCAGTGGTGTGATCTTGGATCACTGCAATCTCTGCCTCCCAGGTTCAAGCGATTCTCCTGTCTTAGCCTCCTAAGTAGTTGGGACTACAGGCGCACACCACCACGCCCAGCTAATTTTTGTATTTTTAGTAGACACAAGGTTTCACCATGTTGGGCCGGGCTGGTCTTGAACCCTGACCTCAGGTGATCCGCCCTCCCAGGGTGCTAGGATTACAGGGGTGAGTCACTGCTCCCGGCCTAAAACTTTATTTTTATGTACACAATTTATACTGTTGGAATATAATTTTACTACATTTACAAAATTCTCTCTAGCACATGGTGGGAGTGAATATTATAGTATGTAAGTTACATCTTAATAAAGCTGTTTCTAAATTAAAAAAAAAAAAAAAATCCCTCATGCCCAAGCCAATCAGCATACAGCATTCCTCTGGTCACATGATTGGGCATTGGGTGTCACATGACCTCAGTCTAGCTGGGAATGCTGGGATGCACTCTGTCTTCCTCTGGGTTTGGCACTGCAAAGAAATGAGGTTTGGAACTACTACAACCACAGGTGGACAGCCAGGGGCTACTGGGCTCACTGCCAGGAGCCTTAAGATGCAACCCACCCAGGCCAGGCGTGGTGGCTCACACCTGTAATCCCAGCACTTTGGAATGCCAAGGTGGATTACCTGAGGTCAGGAGTTCGAGACCAGCCAGGCCAACATGGTGAAACCCCATCTCCATTAAAAATACAAAAATTAGCCAGGTGTGGTGGTGGGTGCCTGTAATCCCAGCTACTCAGGAGGCTGAGGCAGGAGAATCGCTTAAACCCAGGAGGCAGAGGTTGCAGTGAGCTGAGATTGCACCACTGCACTCCAGCCTGGATGACAGAGTGAACGAGATTCCACCTCAAAAAAAAAAAGATGCCACTGACCCAAAGGAATCCTGGATCCAGCCATTCCTGAAGCTCCTCAGTTGTTCAGCTCTGGGAGCTAATAAGCTTTTCCTCTATCATAAACTAGTTTGGATACAGGGGGATTCTTAACTGCTGGGGGATAACACAAGGGAACTAAATTCCAGAGCGTGTAATTTTAACTTCTACATTACACCGAACAAAGGTCATCCCAAACATTTTATCTTAGTTTTTTTTTTTTTTTTTTTTTTTTTGAGACGGAGTCTCGCTCTGTCGCCCGGGCTGGAGTGCAGTGGCCGGATCTCAGCTCACTGCAAGCTCCGCCTCCCGGGTTTACGCCATTCTCCTGCCTCAGCCTCCCGAGTAGCTGGGACTACAGGCGCCCGCCACCTCACCCGGCTAGTTTTTTGTATTTTTTAGTAGAGACGGGGTTTCACCATGTTAGCCAGGATGGTCTCGATCTTCTGACCTCGTGATCCGCCCGTCTCGGCCTCCCAAAGCGCTGGGATTACAGGCTTGAGCCACCGCGCCCGGCCTATCTTAGTTTTTTGGAGACAGAGTGTTCTTGCTCTGTCACCCAGTCTGGAGTGTAGTGACTGAGTCATAGCCCACTATAACCTGGAGCTTCTGAGCTCAAGCAATTCTCTCCTCAGCCTCCCAAGCAGATGGGGCTATAGGCACAGACCACCACACCTAGCTAATTTTGAAAATTTTTTTGCAGAGATGGGGTGTGGCTATGTTGCCCAGTCTCAAACTCCTGGCCTCAAAGCAATCCTCCCACCTCAGCTTCCTGAGTCACTGGAATTATAGGCAGGAGCCACCATGCTTGGCCCCCAAACATCGTTTTAAATGGCTCTCATCCACCAATTCTATGGATGCCCCATCTTCCATGTGTCCATTCTCCAGTGGATGGATGTCTAGTGGTTTGCATATTTTGCTACTGATGAAAATCTTGTGCATAGAGCTTTGTTCCCTGCCCCAAATTTGAATGATTTCCTTAGGACCTACAGGATTAATACATATAGGATAATATATTAATAAATTTTGCAATTACAGCCCCCAGGGAATCATGACTTTCTGTGTCTATGAGACTCTGGAAGCCTCAGTATCCAGCTCACTGAGATACTCAGAGGATGCATTGTACTTCCTCATTCTGGGCTTAGCCACGAGCTCACTTTGCCAATGGGACACTAGCAAATGTGATGTGAACAGAGTCCTGAGAAGTGTTTGTATATGGAGCATGTCCTTCCTTGCCTGGGCTAGCTCGCTGGGCAGTGGAGAACACATGCGGAAAAAGCTCCGGGTGTCCCCAGCTGAGGCCCCAGTCACGTGAATGAGGCCATCCAGCTCCAGCCAAACTGGCCCACGACAAAGGAATCACCCAGTGAACCTGCAGAATTGAGAGAAAGTATAAATGTCTTTTTTTTTGCCTGAAACAGAGTCTGTCACCCAGGCTGGAGTGCAGTGGTATGATCTCGGCTCACTGCAACCTCCACCTCCCAGGTTCAAGTGATTCTCCTGCCTCAGCCTCCCAAGTAGCTGGGATTGCAGGCACGCACCACCATGCCCGGCTAATTTTTGTATTTTTAGTAGAGACCATGTTGGTCAGGCTGGTCTCAAACTCCTGACCTCGTGATCCACCCGCCTCGGCCTCCCAAAGTGCTGGGATTACAGGCGTGAGCCACTGTACCCGGCCAATGTCTTTGCTTTCAACCAGGACCTTTGGGGGCAGTTTGTCACGCAGCAAGAACGGACTGAAACAGTAACGAAAGCTGTCAATCCAAAAAGCGAAACTGCTTTCCAGGTAAAATCTGTATTACCTAAAACGGTCAAAACCAGAGGCAATCCAAATCCCCAAAAATAAATGATACCCCAATCATGAGATTAAACTCTATGTGGCAACTACAAATCATAATTCCAAAGGCTATTGTGGACAGAGACATCAAAAGGCAGAAGAAAGTAACTGAAGAATATGCATTAGAGGCATATGCACGTTTGTGCCAATTAAAAACTAGCTGAGCTTTGTAAGGTAAGGAATTTTATTTTAAAAACGAATGTTAACAAAGGCAAATCAAGCCATTCATTCAGCAAATAGGGCCCCAAAATAGGCCCAGAATGACAATTTCAGTAAGGACACTTGCTAGTTTTGAAAGTTTACTTTTTCTGTGAAGGGCCACATATAGCCTCTGTTGTGTATTCTTTTTTTTTTTTTTTGAGACAGAGTCTTGCTCTGTCACCCAGGCTGGAGTGCAGTGGCACGATCTTGGCTCACCACAACCTCTGTCTCCCGGGTTCAAGCAATTCTCCCTGCCTTAGCCTCCCGAGGAGTAGCTGGGATTACAGGCACCTGCCATTACGCCTGGCTAATTTCTGTATTTTTAGTAGAGATGGAGTTTCACCATGTTGCCCAGCCTGGTCTTGACGTCCTGACCTCAGTCCTGTTGCACATTCTTTACAATGCTCTGCAAGCCAGATTTGGCCCACAAGCCATTGTGTACAGATCTCAATTCTAAATTATTGTCAAAGCCAAAATCTTTGGTTGCCAAGAGTAGATGTGGTCCCAGGAAGGGTAAACAGAGGGAGGTCCACTTGGTTATAGGAGGACTCTCTCTCAAAGTTCCAGGAAATCAGACATTGCTGTAGCCTCTGTTAGTTGTTGGCAAACTCTGGCCCACCAGCTAAACCTGGCCCACCACTTGTTTTTGTAAATAAAGTTTTATTGGCACACAACCACACCCATTCATTTACATATCACCCATAGCAGCTTTCTCAGTAGAATGGTGAAATTCAGTAGTTTAACAGAAATCATCTGGCCACAGAGTCAAACATGTTTACTATACAAACCTTTACGGTAAAAAAAAAATTGGCAAATCTGGATTGGAATATCAGCCTTGCATTTGGATCCTGATTCTATTCTTCCAGGTTTTATGCAGCAGCTTAAACTCTGGAAGCCTCAGTACCCAGCTCACTGGGATAATGTGAGGATGTATTGTACTTCCTCAATCCCAACAGGTATATTATTTTTGCATTTTGGCATTTCTGAAATTGGAGTGCATCTTACAAGCAATGCATCTTACAAACACTTAATAGTGCTCAGGATCTATATTCTAGGAAAAAATAAAAATAAAATTAGAATTAACAGCACCCTTTTTTTTTTTCTTTTGCCTGGCTGTCCATAAAAATAACGGGGCCTCTCAAGATTTCCTAGAGGTAATAAAATGTGATCAATGAGATACTGTGTGTAACGTGCTAAATGTGTTTGGGACATACGGTGAGCTCCGGGAATAGCTTAGCAACTGTTTGGGTTCTTTTGGGTTGTTTATCTTGGATTCTGTGTCTTGTGCATCTCTGCATTCACCCAGCACTTGCATGGTGTCTGGCTGAATGGAAGCATCCAACGAAAAGTAACTTATAAGGTTTTTTGTTGTTGTTGTTGCAGTTTTTTTTTTTTTTCTTTTTTTTGAGACGGAGTCTCGCTCTGTCGCCCAGGCTGGAGTGCAGTGGCATGATCTTGGCTCACTGCAAGCTCCGCCTCCCAGGTTCACACCATTTTCCTGCCTCAGCCTCCCGAGTAGCTGGGACTACAGGCCCCTGCCACCACGCCCGGCTAATGTTTTTTGCATTTTTAGTAGAGACAGAGTTTCACCATGTTGGCCAGGATGGTCTCGATCTCCTGACCTCGTGATCCACCTGCCTCAGCCTCCCAAAGGGCTGGGATTATGGGCATGAGCCACCGTGCCCGGCCTGTTGTTGCTGTTTTTGAGACAGAGTCTCGCTCTGTCACCCAGGCTGGAGTACAATGGCCAATCTCGGCTCACTGCAACCTCCACCTCCTGGGTTCAAGTGATTCTCCTGCCTCAGCTTCCCACCTTGGCCTCCTGAGTAGCTGGGATTATAGGCACCCACCACCACACCTGGCTAATTTTTGTATTTTTAGTAGAGACGAGGTTTCACCATGTTAGCCAGGCTGGTCTCAAACTCCTGGCCTCAAGTGGTCTGCCTGCCTCAGCCTCCCAAAGTGCTTGGATTACAGGTGTGAGCCACCATGCCCAGCAACTTATAAGGTTTTAAGACTCAAATAACTCCTTCTAAAGTGAAATGAGTTTCCTGTCGTGGTGGGAGACAGACATCATTCAGCTTAGAGGACACAGCTGAAAAGCAATGTGAGAAACTAAGAAAACTAACAAACTTGTAGGTTGGCATTTCTGACCCATCTTCCTGGGAAGTCAAGTATCAAGGCTTTAAGTGCTAATAGCACAGTATCTGATGAGAGAAGCACTGGAATCAGAATTTCAGCAGAGGAAGGAGGTACCAAGGGCAACTCTGAAGGGGCGTGCTGAAGTGTGAAGGGGCGTGCCCAAGAGTCAAGCACCTTACCTCATCGCCATATCGCCGATAACTCACTTCATACAGCACGATCAGACCATTGGGCTCCTTCGGCTCCTGCCACATCAAGTGGACGATGTTGTTCTCAAAGATTTCGTGCGTCACAGGGCCAACAATGTCATCAGCCTTGGCTGTAAGGAGAGGAAGTGAGAGGCAGGAATGTAACTGTTGGATCAGATCCCACTTCTGCCACCTGCCCATGGTGCAACTTTGGGCTGGTGACATCATTTTCCTACATCCCATTTTCCTCATCAGAGAATGGACATCTAAAACTCATCCCACAGGATTGTTAGGAAGATTAAATGGATTACTTTCTGCATATAACTTTTTTTTTGAGATGGAGTCTTGCTCTGTCACCCAGGCTGCAGTACAGTGGTGTATATTCTAAAGTTTACATAATGGTTCCCTATGACTCTTATAATTTAAAAATATGGCCTGGTATGGTGGCCCATGCCTGTAATCCCAGCACTTTGGGAGTTCAAGGTTGGTGGACCACTTGAGCTCAGGCATTGGAGACCAGCCTGGGAAACATGGTGAAACCCTGTCTCTACTGAAAATACAGGTGTGGTGGCACACACCTGTAGTCCCAGCTACTCGGGTGGCTGAGGCAGGAGATTTGCTTGAACCAGGGAGGCGGAGATTGCAGTGAGCCAAGATTGCGCCATTGCACTCCAGCCTGGGTGACAGAGCAAGGCTTCATCTCATTAAAAAAAAAAAAAGGCCAGGCTCAGTGGCTCATGCCTGTAATCCCAGCACTTTGAGAGGCCGAGGTGGGTGGATCACTTGAGCCCAGGAGTTCGAGACCAGCCTGGGCAATATGGTGAATCCCCATCTCTACTAAAAATACAAAAATTAGCTGGGCGTGCTGGCAGACACCTGTAGTCCCAGCTACTCGGGAGGCTGAAGCAGGGAATCACTTGATGGAGGAGGCAGAGGCTGGAGCGAGCTGAGGTCGCACCACTGTACTCCAGCCTGGGAGACAGGGCAAGGCTCTGTCTCAAAAAAAAAAAAAAAAAAAAAAGGCCAATAAGGTAACATACAGATATGCACTGCTCAGAGGGTGGAGAATCTGTCTTTGGTCAGCCTGGGTGTCCCATCGCATGACACTCGGACCCCAGGGCAGCAGCCCCACCTTCAGGCATGGTCCTGGCGCTGACGTAGGCTGCCACACTGCACCGTTCCTCAGGGGTGTCTTGGTTGCAAGCCTGCAGCTCGATGCGATAGCCCGTGAAGTGTCGCAAGCCGGAGATGACCAGCGACTCCTTGTTCACCACCTTCTCAAAGGGCCTGTGCTCCTCCGGACTCGTGGGCGTGCTGGTCGAGGAAGTGTTGGGGAAAGCTGCCACCGTGGGCACGGCCGCCGTCACATTCCCAACATCGCCAAGGGACCTGCGTTTCCGAGATGGCCTGGAACGACAGTAGGACATGCATGATCACACCATCACCATCATTTTTTTTTTTTAAATGACGCTAGAGAATTAAAAGGCTCGATGAAGAAGAAAGATCAGAGTGCAGGAGGGTGCAGCAGTGGGGAACATGGATTACAATGCAGACTGCCAGGAATGACCACCCAGAGCAGCTTTCAAGATGCCCTTGTGAGCATCTGAAGGATTAGAGCAGGCCTACCTCATGAGGGATGAGTGCTTCTAAGACCATCAATAGTAGACACACACCGATATTCCCCTCGACATGCTCGATTTCAGGTTTCTCATTTTGCAGATAAATAGGCCAGCCAGGGTCAGTGACAAAAATAAGACACCAAAAGCATGTAAGAGTCTAGCTTTTCAGGAAGCCCTGCCAAATGGCATTTGCTCAATGGTCCAAGCTACTGATCGACATCGTCAGTTTAAACAGGAAAAAATACATCTTCTCCTTCTTATGACTGCTTAGGGCACCTGCATAATTTGAGTGATGAAGCTGTAATTCTTAGAAAAGGAATCACAGCACTCAGGTCAGGAAGATTAACTCCAAGAAACATCTGTGCAATCAGCACACTTCTCCCCATCCCTTGAAAAGATACATCAAACAACAAATGTTGATAGCTAGCAAATTTTAAAATACAAAGAAAAAAGGATAAAGGAGAAAATGTAGGCTGGGCGAGGGGGCTCACGCCTGTAATTCCAGTACTTTGGGAGGCCAGGCGGGCAGATAACCTGAGGTCAGGAGTTCGAGACCAGCCTGGCCAACATAGGGAAACCCTGTCTCTACTGAAAATACAAAAATTAGCTGAGCCTGGTGGTGTACAGCTGTAATCCCAGCTACTCAGGAGGCTGAGGCAAGAGAGTCGCTTGAACCCAGGAGGCAGAGGTTGCAGTGAGCCGAGATTGCGCCACTGCACTCCAGCCTGGGCGACAGAGCGAGACTCTGCCTCAAAAAAAAAAAAAAGAAAAAGAAAAAGAAAAAAAGAAAATGTAAATCACTTATAAATCCACAGCCCAGTGCTTCCTTTGGGCAATTTTTTCCCTGTAAATATTATGTGTGGGCCGGGCGCGGTGGCTCAAGCCTGTAATCCCAGCACTTTGGGAGGCCGAGACGGGCGGATCACGAGGTCAGGAGATCGAGACCATCCTGGCTAACACGGTGAAACCCCGTCTCTACTAAAAAATACAAAAAACTAGCCGGGCGAGGTGGCGGACGCCTGTGATCCCAGCTGCTCGGGAGGCTGAGGCAGGAGAATGGCGTAAACCCGGGAGGCGGAGCTTGCAGTGAGCTGAGATCCAGCCACTGCACTCCAGCCTGGGCGACAGAGCGGGACCCCGTCTCAAAAAAAAAAAAAAAAAAAAAGAAAGAAAATTATGTGTGAACATGATGAGCATCAAGCCTGTTTTATAAGTAAACTTTGTTTACTTGTTACATTGGAAGCATTTATTAAATATTTTCCTTTCAACATAACATCTTAACTAGGAGAGAATTGGGGGATTTTTTCCTTTTTAATGTTAGGGTTTTCCCCCATCACCTACAGAAGTAGCATGTGCTCCCTGCAGAAAACTTGGTAAATGATGAATGACTGTAAAATATTCCATTTACTACCTGAGTCGTCATTCACTTAACCATCGTCCTTATTTTATTTATTTTGAGACAGAGTCTCACTCATGTCACCCAGGCTGGAGTGCAGTGGTGCAATCTCGGCTCACTGCAACCTCCACCTCCCGGGTTCAAGCGATTCTCCTGCCTCAGCCTCCTGAGTAGCTGGGATTGCAGGCATCTGCCATCATACCCAGTTAATTTTTGTATTTTCAGTAGAGACGGAGTTTCATCATGTTGGCCAGGCTGGTCTGGAACTCCTGACCTCAGGTGATCCACCCACCTCAGCCTCCCAAAGCGCCAGGATTACAGGCGTGAGCCACCACGCCCAGCTCCCTTTTTTTTTTTTTTTTTTTTGCTGTTATAAATATTCCTTTGATCATTATCTGATTGTCTTACTACTTCCCCAAAGTAGATTCCTAGAGGAAAATATCACTAGGTACAGGGAGATAAGAAACTCTTTAAGCTTCTTAATATCTACAGCTAAATGGTTGTCCAGAAACTCTATATTGACTTGTGGTTCCACCAGCAGGCCATGAGACTGCATTCCAGGACAACCTCAGCAACCCTAAGCCTTAACAGTTGTTGTTTTTTTTTTTCTTTCTCTGTTTGTTTAGTTTGTCTAGATTTTTAACCCAAGAGATTAAAAATATGCTATCACTCGACTATGTTATTTGCGGATCTTTGTATTATTGTGACTTCATTTTTCCTTTATTGGTTCTCTGTGATTTTCCAAAGAATTGTCCCTCCTTGTCCTTTGGTTTTCCATGAATTTCTTGTGCTTTCCTTACTCCTGTGTTGTTTATTCGTTAAGGATATTAACCTTTTACGTATCATGCTACACAACTTACTCTTTTCCATTTGCCAGTAAGCTTTCTTTAAATGGTTTGATACAGGCTTTCATGTTTATTTATACAATTTAATATATCAGTGACATTTTAAAATTTGTTCCCTTACAAATCATTCTGGATGGGGTTATTAGGAGTTGTGCTAAGGTTTTATGGCAATTTGGAAAGGGATCTTTTTCCTTATTTTATATTCTAATTATTGCTTGTATACCTACAGTCTTTTTTACTTATTTCTATTGTACCTACTTTCCCAAACTCTAACTCATTTTAAAAGTTTCATAATTGACTTTCTTGGGTTTTCAATGACACACTAGAAGAGGGGTCAGCAAAATTTTCCTGTAAAGGGCTAGATAATAAATATTCTGGGTTTTGCAAGCCAAATGACCTCTGTCACAACTACTCTGTCATTGTAGCTTAAAGCAGCCCTAGATGATGTGTAAACAAGTGGGTGGGGTTGCATTCCAATAAGAGTTCATTTACAAAAACAGGCAGCTAGCCCATGGGCCACAGTTTGCCTACCCTTGAGCTAGACACTCTGCAAATAGCAATGACTTTATTTCCCACATTCCATTCTTTACAACTCTAATTTCTGTTTCTTGTCTTATTACATTGGCTGGATGCCCAGAGAAATGTTAATTAGCAATGATGAGATGGGGTTTCCTTGTTTTGTTCCTAAGTACACTAAGAATAATTTTAAGAATGACGTTAGCTTGGCTGTTGGTTTAACCTAGGTAACATTTATCTTGTAGAAGAAATATTCTATTACTAGTTTTATGAGAGGCCTCTTTTTTTCCCTCCCCTTTCTCTAAGTTAGGAATTTTAAATTAAGGTTATTGAAATAGATATGATCTTCCTTATTGCACCTCTTGATGAAATAGATGATGTTATCAAATATTCTGATCTTAAACCATCCTTGCATTTTGGAGATAAACAATATTGCCAGTGCAGTGTTTTATTTGGGACATTTGAATCTAATGTCACATATTAGCTTGGCCTGTGGCTTTTGTTCAGTGCAGTATCTTTGTCAAGTTTCTTTTTTTTTTGAGATGGGAGTCTCACTCTGTTGCCAGGCTGGAGTGTACAATGGGTGATCTCAGCTCACTGCAACCTCCGCCTCCCGGGTTCAAGCGATTCTCCTGCCTCAGCCTCCCAAGTAGCTGGGATTACAGGCATGTGCCACCATGTCTGGCTAATGTTTGTATTGTTAGTAGAGATAGGGTTTCACCATGTTGGCCAGGATAGTCTCAATGTCTTGACCTTGTGATCCGCCCACCTTGGCCTCCCAAAGTACTGGGATTACAGGCATGAGCCACCATGCCGGGCCTCTTTGTCAAGTTCTTTAAGGGTGTTATGTTCATTTCATAATATGAACTGGGATAATTTTTATAGATTTCTATGCCCTAAAATAGTTTTTATATTATAGGAAATAGATGCTCTTTCAGAACTTGAAAGAACGTGTCTATAAAACTCTCCGGGCAAAGGGACTTTTTTGAGGAAATTAATTGACACATATCTTTTTCCAAGGTTCATAACCACTTAATTTTTCTGCTTCTTTTTGAATCCATTTAGACAAGTTAAATTTTCCCACCGTGCTGAAACTTTCAAACTGAGCCAAGTGCACAGTTGTCCAAAGAACTTTAACACATTAAAATTTTCTTCAGACACTAGTTTTATATCATCTTCTTTCCTTCTGGTTTGTGTTTTCCCTTTGATTATGTTTACCATAGACTTAGCTGTTATTGCTTTTCCCTTCCTGTCTAATACATTTATATTTTATAGTTTAAAGTTTATTTCTTAATGTATCAATCCATTTAAGTCCGCTAACTAATATCACAGCCAAGCTTTGGCAATATTCTACAAGTGAAGGTATGTGATATTCACATTTTCATTATTTTCCAAAAGGACTTCAATGGAAGTTTCCATTTCTGCTTTGACCCAATAGATATGTAAGTGTTTAACTTTTTAACTTTTTTTTTTTTTTTTCAGATGGAGTCTCGCTCTGTTGCCCAGGCTGGAGGGCAGTGGCCTGATCTCGGCTCACTGCAACCTCTGCCTCCCGGGTTCAAGTGATTCTTCTGCCTCAACCTCCCGACTAGCTGGGACCACAGGCACACGTTACCACATCTGGCTAATTTTGGTATTTTGAGTAGAGATGGGGTTTCACCATATTGGCCAGGCTGGTCTCAAACTCCTGACTTCCTGAGGAGCCTTGGCCTCCCAAAGTGCTGGGATTACAGGTGTGAGCCACTGCACCCAGCCTGCAAGTGTTTAACTTTTAACCCCCAAGAAGCAAAGTTTTCTGTTTAAACTTTTGAAATTAACTTTTAGTTTCTATTGCAACGTCATCAGAAAATGTGTGGTCAGAAAACAAATCCTACTTTGGGGGCATTTGTTAAGATTTTCTTTGTGGTCTTTTTGTATTAAAAGACCAACAACATTCTAGAATGGAAAAGAAAACAGCTCCAGCACTTATCAAGCCAAAGATATATCCATATGAGCAAGATTCAAATAATTTCTATACATGCAATGGGTCTTGTGAAAACAACCAAGACGCTGGTGCTTCAGGAATAACTACTGAGAAATTGATACCTGAATAACCAGAGATGTAAAACGGGCTCATCAAATAGGCCAAATGGGTTTATATACCAAAAAGATTATAACCAAAAAGACCATGAAGTGGCAAAAGACAAAGCATCAACCGAGTGTTCTACTTCTTACATAGGTAGAATTTTTTTTTTTTTTTTTTTTGAGACAGAGTCTTACTTGTTGCCCAGGCTGGAGTGCAGTGAGGTGATCTTGGCTCACTGCAACTTCCAATTTCTGGGTTCAAGCGATTCTCCTGCCTCAGCCTCCCAAGTAGCTGGGATTACAGGCGTGTATCACCATGGCCCCGCTAAGTTTTGTATTTTTAGTAGAGATGGGGTTTCGCCATGTTGGCCAGGCTGGTTTCGAACTCCTGACCTCAGGTGATCCGCCTGCCTGGGCATCCCAAAGTGCTGGGATTACAGACATGAGCCACGGTGCCCACCCTAGGCAGCATTTCATTATCCAACAATCCCACACTAAACTCGTGGTCTCAACCAAGGGTCCTTCTGTCCCCATCCCCCAGGGGGATATGTAGCAACGTCTGAAGATACTTTTGGTTATTACTACTTTGGGGGAAAGACATGCTACTGGTATCGGATGAGTGGAAGCCAGTGATGCTGCTTAGTGTTGCTGGACACTGCCCAGGACAGTTTCCATGCCCTAGAATAATCTGACCCCAAATATGATTTATTATTATTAATTACTATTATGTATTTATTATTATTATTATTATTATTTTTGAGACAGAGTCTTGCTCTGTCACCCAGGCTGGAGTGCAGTGGCGAGATCTCGGCTCACTGCCACCTCCACCTCCAGGGTTCAAGCAATTCTCCTGCCTTGGCCTCCCAAATAGCTGGGATTACAGGCGTGTGTCACCACGTCCAGCTAATTTTTATATTTCTTGGAGTGATGGAGTTTCACCATCTTGGTCAGGCTGGTCTCGAACTCCTGGCCTCAAGTGATTGCCCCGCCTGGGCCTCCCAAAGTGTTGGGATTACAGGCGTGAGCTACCACGTCCAGCTGTGGCCCCCAAATATTATTAATAGCAGGACTGAGATTAAGATCCACTTTGGACCAAGCCCACACATTTTTAGACCCTTCTTGGCCACAGATAGTATTGCAAATGGCCACTAGAGGTCATATCAGGCCACACAGGTGCCTGGAAAAAAATAAACACTCTGCTAAAGGAAGAAAATCCCTCCAAGTGGTCCCAACTTGCCTCTCTAGTCTCACCTCCTGTTCCTCCCAAAAGCCCACAACGGGTAACATCTCCTTGCCTTTCTCCCAAGTTCTCCAAGGTTTTCCCCTCTCCCAGGACCCTACTGCTTCATTCTCGTAAGACACGAGTTGAAAAGAAACGTCCCTGGCCCGGTGCGGTGGCTCACGCCTGTAATCCCAGCACTTTGGGAGGCCAAGGTGGGCGAGAATTTGAGACCAGCCTGACCAACATGGAGAAACCTCGTCTCTACTAAAAATACAAAAATTAGCTGGGCGTGGTGGCACATGCCTGTAATCCCAGCTACTTGGGAGGCTGAGGCAGGAGAATCTCTTGAATCTGGGAGGTGGAGGTTGAGGTGAGCCAAGATTGCACCACTGCGCTCCAGACTGGGTAACAAGAGTGAAACTACGTGTCAAAAAAAAAAAAAAAAAAAAAAGAGAGAGAGAAATAAAGAAAGAAAGGAAAGAGATAGACAATGAAAGAAAGAAGAAAGAAAGAAAGAAAGAAAGAAAGAAAGAGAAGAAAGAAGAAGAAAGGAAAGAGAAGGAAAGAAAGGAAAGGAAGGAAAGGAAAGAAAGAAAGGAAAGGAAAGGAAAAGGAAGGAAAGGAAAAGGAAGGAAAGAGAAAGGAAAGAATGAAAGGAAGAACAGAAAGAGAATGAAGGAAGAAAGCACAGGAAGGAAGGAAGGAAGGAAGGTCCCTGACGCTCCTCTGTAGAATTCAGTGAGTGACACGGTGTTCTTTTGTTCATATCCTGTCACCCTTTCATGAAAATATTCTGTTTCCAGATCACCCTTCCTTCATGGTATAGGAGTTGTTGGGTCGGGGCACCCAGCCGCGGGGAGCTCAGACTCCGGGGACCCCCACCCACTTCTGCAAATGCACGCCGGAGGTGCAAAGAGATGTTTAGTGAGCCAACAGTGGCTGCAAACACAAGGCAGGGAGGAGGTACCCAGGAAGCACTCACGTGCTTCTATGTTTTAGCAAGAGTGTGTTAGTGAAGATTTCCCCCCACCATTCATGCCCAGATTTCATTTCAGAGTGAAGGCATTGGATTTCTGAATTTGTGAAGCAATTCATCTCCAGCACAGCAGCCCGCCGCATGCAAAAAGCCACAGAAACCCCTGCGTTCTCCGAGGCATCTGCCTGGTACACCACCAGCCCTGCACGGAGCAGGCACCAGGGGTCATACAGGTGAGTCATACCTAGGGTCCTCGGCACCAGTGCCTGAAGAGGTTTTTCTGTGGAAATAAAACCAACTGCTTTGAGGACAGAGGGAACTTCATTAGACAGACCACTGGGCTCTGACACTTGGAGGCCACATTATGTCCGAGTAAGGGCACCCTGGCTTTGAACCTGGACCACTTGCTCCCATCACTTGCTCGAGGGAGGGAGCTACATCTTCGCCAGCAGGTGCAGGAGCCCGGCAAGGGACGGGGAAGAAATCAGAGAAAATTCTCCCCAGAGATGGCCTGCGGAGGTGGCCCTGGGATGACAAATGTGACTACATGTAGATACAACTGACTCAGTCAGTTCTCCAAGTCTGGCAGCATTTTTTTCTTTTTTTTTTTTCCTTTTCCTTCTTTCTTCTGTCTCTCTTTCTGCTTTCTTTCCTCTTTCTTTCTCCTTTCCTCTTTCTTTTGTTCTCTCTCCCTCTCTCCCCTTCCTTCCTTCTTTTCTTTTCCTTCCTCTTTCTTTTTCTTCTTTCCTTTCTCTTTTTCTTTCATCCTTTTTCTTTTCATTTTTTCTTTCTTTCTTTTTCTCTTTCCTTCCTTCTTCCCTCCCTCCCTCCCTTCCTCTCTCTCTTTCTTTCCTTTTTCTTCTCTCTCTCTTTCCTTCCTTCCTTCCTTCCTTCCTTCCTTCCTTCCTTCCTTCCTTCTTTCTTTCTTTCTTTCTTTTCTTTCTTTCTTTCTTTCTTTCTTTCTTTCCTTTTTGAGACAGGATCTTGCTCTGTTGCCTGGGCTGGAGTGCAATGGTGCCATCATAGCTCACAGCAGCCTCCAACTCCTGCACTCAAGCAATGCTCCCGCCTCAGCTTCCAGAGTAGCTGGGACTACAAGGCATGCACCACCATGTCTGGCTATTTTTGTTTCCTTTTTCAGTAGAGATAGGGTCTCACTCTGTTGCTCAGGCTGGTCTCCACCTCTGGCCTCAACTGATTCTCGCACTTTGGCCTCCCAAAGTGCTGGGATTATAGGAGGGAGCCATTGCGCCCAGCCAACATTTTGTTTTTAACAGGTGAAACAGTAACCACTTCAATGCCTGGGCTGTCCCACTGAACATTCTTTTGGACTCGGGGTCATAGGGGAACATGCAAGAAATAAAGAAGAAAAAGAAAAGAAAAAAAAGAGAATTCTTACGCATTGATGGTTCTGGGAGAAAAGTCTGCTCGGGTGAATAACATTGGTAAACATCTGAACAGATACTTTTAATTTTTTTTTTTTTGAGACGGAGTCTCACTCTGTTGCCCAGGCTGGAGTGCAGTGGTGCGATCTCAGCTCACTACAAGCTTCGCCTCCCGGGTTTATGCCATTCTCCTGCCTCAGCCTCCTGAGTAGCTGGGACTACAGGCGCCCGCCACCACGCCCGGCTAGTTTTTTGTATTTTTAGTAAAGACGGGGTTTCACCGTGGTCTTGATCTCCTGACCTTGTGATCCGCCCGCCTCGGCCTCCCAAAGTGCTGGGATTACAGGCTTGAGCCACCGCGCCCGGCCCTTTTAATTTTTTTTTAGAGACAGGGTCTCGCTCTGTCACCCAGGCTGGAGTGCAGTGGCGCCATCACTGCTCATTGCAGCCTCGATCTCCTGGGCTCTTGTGATCCTTCTTCCTCAGCCTCCCCATGGGCTAGGAGTTCAGGCATGCATTACCATGCCTGGCTAATTTTTAAACTGTCTTTTTGTAGAGATGGGGTCTCATTATGTTGCCCAGGCTGGCCTCAAGCAACCCTACCACCTCGGCTTCCCAAGTAGGTGGGACCACAGGCTTACACCACTGCACCCAGCTAAAGCCTCAATCATCATGGCCAGGCGCAGTGGCTCACACCTATAATCCCAGCACTCTGGGAGGCCGAGGCAGGCAGATCACCTGAGGTCAGGAGTTCGAGACCAGCCTGGCCAACATGGTGAAACCCTGTCTCTACTAAAAATGTAAAAATTAGCCGGGCGTGGTGGTGCATGCCTGTAGTCCCAGCTATTTGGGAGGCTGAGGCACAAGAATTACTTGAACCCAGGGAGGGGAGGTTGTGGTCAGCCGAAATTGCACCACTGGACTCCAGCCTGGACGGCAGAGGGAGACTCTGTTACAAAAAATAAAAAAATAAAAATAAAAGAGAAAGAGAGAGGAAAGCTTTAATCATCTAATGGTGTTTGTTTTGGAACTCAGATGGAGACCAGCTTGGGAGAGGTAAGAAAAGCAAATGCTGAGTTTTGTCCATTTTCCCCCTTTTGTGTGATTATTTGCTCTTCCTGATAAAATGCCGCTCGAAATTTCGAAATTCCAAGATCTCTTCCTCCACCCACGACAGGGCTGCATTCAGACTCCACCCACCCTTCTGCCGTCTCTGGGTCCCACTACCTCTGGGTCGCTAAGCAATGACCAGCACCAAGCCAATTGGCACCCACTAAGAGAGCCCAGCGCCAAGTCCTGACCTGGGGACGAAAACCACGTTGTGCAGGTAATCCTCAAACGTCTTCCGAAACGAGGACTCCTCCAGCTCCTTCAGGATCTGAGAGTCTGTCTTTGGACACGAGCAACATTCACCGGCTGAATCCTCATATTCACTCTGGTTGTGCTTCTGAGAATCTTCAGACTCGAATGGTGGAGACCAGGTCCTAGAGGGCAGCTTCAGCCCTGGAGAAAGAAACAGAAAAGCAAGGCTCACGTCTCTGCGGCTGAACGCACACACACACGCACACACATCCACACACACACACACACGCACACACACACACGCACACACACACGCACACACACGCACACACACACGCACACACACGCACACACATCCACACACACACGCACACACACACGCGCGCACACACACGCACACACACGCGCACACACGCGCACACACACGCACACACACGCACGCACACGCGCACACACACACATCCACACACGCACCACACAACCACACACCCCACACACACCCCCACACACACCCCCACACACCCCCACACACACACCCCACACACATCCACACACACACCCCCCACACACACACCACACACACACATGCACACACATCCACACACACCACACACACCCCCCCACACACCCCCACACACCCCACACACACCCCCACACACATGCACACACATCCCCACACACACGCACACATCCACACACACATGCACACACACGCACACACGCACACACATGCACACACACACGCACACATCCCCACACATGCACACACACACACGCACACACATCCACACACACGCACACACACACACGCACACACCACACCACACCCCACACACCCCCCACACACACCCCACACACATCCACACACACCCCACACACACACGCACACACATCCACACACACACCACACACACACACGCACACATCCACACACACGCACCACACACACACCACACACCCCACACACACACACCCCCACACACCCCCACACACCCCACACATCCACACACGCACACACATCCACACACGCCCACACACACACCACACACCCCACACACACCCCCACACACCCCCCACACACACCCCACACACATCCACACACACACCCCCCACCCACACACACACCACACACACACACACTCACACACACCACACACACACACCACACACACACACACACCCACACACCATATCCACACCCCACACACATCCACCACACACCCCCCACACACACCCCCCACACACACACGCACACGCACCACACACACACCACACCCACACACACCCCCACACACCCCCACACAATGCCCACACACACCACCCACACAACACCGCACACACATCTCAACACACACACCCCACACACACACGCACACACAGCCCACACACACCCCACACACACCACCACACACACGCACACACCCCCACACACCCACCCCCCACACACCCCACACACATCCACACACACACCCCCCAACACACCACACACAGCACACATATCCACACACACGCACCACAACCACACACCACACACCCCACACACACACCCCCACACACCCCCCACACACACCCCACAACACATCCACAACACCACCCCACACACACAAACCACACACACAAAACGCAATCACATCCACCACACGCACCACACAAATCCACACACCCCACACACCCCCACACACCCCCACACACACACCACACACACCCACACACATCACACACACACCCCCCACACACACACCACAACACACACACGCACACACATCCACACACACGCACCACACACACACCACACCCCACACACACCCCCCACACACCCCCACACACCACCACACACACACACACCACACACACACCCACACCACACCCACACACACACCCACACTAACCACACACCCCACACACACACCACATCCACACATACCCACCACACACACACACCCCACACACACCACACCCCACACACCACACATACACCACATCCCACACACACACACCACACACACACGCACATCCACACATACCCACCACACACACACACCCCACACACACACCTCACACACACCCCACACCCCACCCCACACACACACCACACACCCCCACCCCCACACACCCCACACACACACAACCACACATACACACACCACACACACACCCCACCACACACACACACCACACACACCCACCACACACAACCACACACACCACACACATCCAAACACCACATACCCCACACACATCCACACCACATACACACACCACACACATCCACACACACCCACACACCACATATCCCACACACACCACACATACACCACACACCCCACACACATACACGCACATCCACACATACCCACCACACACACACACCCCACACACACACCCCACCCACCACACACACCCACACACCACACATACACCACATCCACACCACACACCACACACACACGCACATCCACACATACCCACCACACACACACACCCCACACACACACCTCACACACACCCCACACACCCCACACACACACACCACACACACCACACACCCCACACACACCCACCACACACCCCACACACACACACACCACACATACACACCACACACACACCCCACCACACACACACCACACACACACCCACCACACACAACCACACACACCACACACATCCAAACACCACATACCCCACACACATCCACCACACCACATACACACACCACACACATACACACACACCCACCACACACACCCACACACCACATATCCCACACACATCCACCACACAACCCACCACACACATCCACACACACCACATACACCACACACACCCACCACACACACCCACCACACACACCACACACACCCACCACACACACACCACACACACCACACACACCCACCACACATGCACCAACACACCACACACCACACACTACACACACACCACACACGCATCACACACCACACACCCCCCACACACCACACCACACACCACACACATCCACACACACCACACATACACCACACACATCCACACACACCCACCACACACACACATCACACACACCACACACCCACACCACACACACATCACACACACACCACATGCCACACACCACACACCCCCCACACACACCCACCACACACACACCACACACACACCACACACACACCACACACACCACACACACACCACACATACACCACACACACCACACACACCACACACCACACACACTACACACACACCACACATGCACCAACACACCACACACCACACACACTACACACACCACACATGCATCACACACACCACACACACACCACACACCACACACACACCACACACCACACACACCACTCACACACCACACAAATCACACACACACCACACAAATCACACCACACGACACACATCCACACCACACACCACACACGACACACACCCATGCCACACACCACACAAATCTCACACCACACACGACACACCCACACCACACACCACACACACCACACAAATTACACACACCACATACACCACACAAATCACACACACACCACACACAAATCACACACACACCACACACCCATGCCACACACACACACCACACAAATCACACACACACCACACAAATCTCACACACACGACAAACACCCAGGCCACACACCACAAACACACCACACCCCCACACACACACACATACAGTGAAGAGGGATCACCTTCTCAGAGAGGCCGAGCTGAGACACAGCCTAGATTCAAGTTCCGCTTTGGAAAAAAGCCAGACACTATGGTTCACGCCTGTGGTCCCAGCTAACTTGGGCGGCTGAGGTGAGAGGATTGCTTGAGCCCAGGAGGCCGAGGCTGCAGTGAGCTGCGATTGCGCCCCTACACTTCAGCCTGGGTGACTGAGTAGAACCCAGTCTCAAAGATTAAAAATATAGCCGAACACAGTGGCTCACACTTGTAATCCTGGCACTTTTGGAGACTGAGGTGTGAGGATCACTTGAGCCCAGGAGTTCAAGACCAGCCTGGGCAATGTGGTGAAACCCTGTCTCTACTAAAAATAAAGTAAAATAACCAATAACAGGCCGGGCAGATCACACCTGTAATCCCAGCACTTTGGGAGGCCGAGGGAGGCAGACCACCTGACGTCAGGAGTTCGAGACCAGCCTGGTCAATGTGGTAAAACCCTGTCTCTACCAAAAATACAAAAATTAGCCAGGTGTAGTGGTGCATGCCTGTAATCCCAGCTACTCAGGAGGACAAGGCAGGAGAATCGCTTGAACCTGGGAGGTGGAGGTTGCAGTGAGCCGAGATGGCGCCACTGCACTCCAGCCTGGGTGACAGAACCAGACTCCATCTCAAAAAAATAAATACATAACATATCTGTATCTAGAGTATCTGAGAAGGGCATGTCAACATGTTTTATTATGTTAATGCATAAGTAATTGCAGCTTTTGCCATTAAAGGTAATGGCAAAAAAACCACAATTACTTTTGCACCAACCTAATAGAAACTGACAGGCGCGGTGGCTCACTCCTGTAATCCCAGCACTTTGGGAGGCTGAGGCAGGCGGATCACTTGAAGTCAGGAGGTCCATCCTAGCCAACATGGCGAAACCCTGTCTCTACTCAAAATACAAAAGTTAGCCGGGTGTGGTGGCAGGTGCCTATAATCCCAGCTACTCAGGAGGCTGAAGCAGGAGAATCGTTTGAACCCGGGAGGCAGAGGTTGCAGTGAGCCAAGATCGCACCACTGCATGGCAGCCTGGGTGACAGAGCGAGACTCTGTCTCAAAAAAAAGCAACAACTGGCCGGGCGCGGTGGCTCATGCCTATAATCCCAGCACTTTGGGAGGCCCACGGGGGTGGATCACAAGGTCAGGAGATCGAGACCATCCTGGCTAACAGGTGAAATCCTGTCTCTACTAAAACAAACAAACAAACAAACAAAAAATTAGCTGGGTGTGGTGGCGGGCGCCTGTAGTCCCAGCTACTCGGGAGGCTGAGGCAGGAGAATGGCGTGAACCCTGGAGGCGGAGCTTGCAGTGAGCCGAGATCGCGCCACTGCACTCCAGCCTAGGCGACGAGAGAGACTCCATCTCAAAAAAGAAAAAAAAAAAAAGCAACGACTGCCAGACGCCATAATCACAGGACTGAAGATTATAAGGTAACCAGACAATGCCTGTGTCTTTACAATCTACAATAAACTAGTAAATACACAGTCACGGGTCAGATGTTGGGGTAAAAGGACAGAGGGTGTCTGGGGGTGCCATTTTCATGGAGGGATCTCAAAGAAAGTCACCGCTGAGACATCCTGAATTCAGCAAAGGAAAGCACCATCCACATATTGTGGTGTAAAGCAATTCAGACATAGCAGAAACCCAGTGGAAAGGCCCCAGGACAGGAATTTTCTTGGCATATTAAAAAAAAAGTCTGGCCAGGTGTGGTGGCTCACTCCTATAATCCCAGCACTTTGGGAGGCCGAGGCGGGGGGATCACTTGAGCCCAGGAGTTCAATATGAGGTTGGCCAACATCATGATACCCCATCTCTACCAAAAAATACAAAAATTAGCCAGGCATGGTGGTGTGTGCCTGCAATTCCGGCTACTCAGGAGGCTGAGGTAGGAGGATTGCTTGAACCTGGGAAGTCGAGGCTGCAGTGAGCTGAGATGGGGTCACTGCACTCCAGCCTGGGCAACAGAGTGAAATCACATTGAAGAAGAAGAAAGAGAAGAAGGAGAAGGAGAAGGAGAAGGAGAAGGAGCCAGGTCACAGCTGCATGAATGAATGAATGAATCAATCAATCAATCAATTCATCAACCACACAAATAAGATGGGAGGGCAGAGTAGAATTCCATATGCAATTCTTTTTTTTTTTTTTTCTTTGAGACAGCCTTGCTCTGTCACCCAGACTGGAGTGCAGTGGTGCGATCTTGGCTCGGTGCAGCCTCCACCTCCTGGATTCAAGCCATTCTCCTGCCTCAGCCCCCCAAGTAGCTGGGACTACAGGCGCGTGCCATCACACCCGGCTAATTTTTTGTATTTTTAGTAGAGAAGGGTTTCGTCATATTGGCCAGGCTGTTCTGGAACTCCCGACCTCATGTGATCAGCCCGCCTCGGCCTCCCAAAGTGCTGGGATTACAGGCCCGAGTCACCACACTGGGCCTCCACATGGAATTCTCAGGGGTCCAGAAAACTGACTTGATCAGTATATGGTTCTCACCCAGGGGGCGATTTTCTCTCCCACTAGGGACATTGGGCAACATCTGGAGATATTTTTGGGTGTCAGGACCTGGCTGCAGCATCCTCCTGGAGCATGGAATGGGTGGAGACCAGGGATGCTGCTCAGTACCCTGAAATGCCCAGGACAGCCCCACCCCAGAGAATGATCCAACACCAGATATCAAAAATACAAGGTAGAGAAACCCTGACCTAAAGGCATGAGAGGAGACAGAGGAAGGAATCTGTCAAATACGCACAGAAAGGGAATTTAAAAATTAATAAATGAAGAACACCAGTAGCTTATAAAGGTAGCAGTCCTAAAAATACAATACTATTTCTCTCTTTTTTCCTCTTCTTCTTTTTTTTGAGATGGGATCTTGCTCTGTCACCCAGGCTGTAGTGCGGTGGTGCAATCTTGGCTCACTGCAACCTCTGCCTACCGGGTTCACGCGATTCTCCTGTCTCAGCTCTCCTGGGTAACTGGGATTACAGGCATGCACCACCACGCCTGGCTAATTTTTTTTTTGTATTTTTATTAGAGATGGTGTTTCGCCATGTTGGCCAGGCTGGTCTCGAACTCCTGACCACAGGTGATCCACCTGCCTTGGCCTCCCAAAGTGCTGGGATTACAGGCGTGAGCCACTATGCCTGGCCAATATATATATATATTTTTTTTCTTTCTGGTAGAGACGGAGTTTTGTCATGTTTGCCAGGCTGATCTCAAACTCCTGAGCTCAAACAATCTGCCCGCCTCGGCCTCCCAAAGTGCTGGGATTACAGGCATGAGGCACCGCACCCAGCCTACAATACTTAAGTACCGCAGCTGGTCATGTCTTAACCCCTGAAGTCAAATTCCAGGGTTCTTGTGACCCATGGTGCAAGCACAATTACGCCTCTGGTTCAGCCACTAATATGGACGGACACAGCTCTTTACAAGCAAAATCTGCAACAGTCCCTGGAGAGTCACCTCCCCTGCTGCCACCTTGCTTGGTGCCTGGTGACTGCTGAGCAAAGGAAATTCCATCGTTCTCTCCTCCCCTTAATGCCTCCAGGATAGACAATAAGCTCTAAATCGTGTATCAAGTACCTTCCTGTGAATGGTGAGTATCGACTCGGACACCCAAGTATTTATACAGCTTTAAAAGCCTCCAAGAGACTGGAAAATACTTCTTATGTTTATAAATAGACATAGAATAACCTGCCTGGGTTAACTCTGATGGGAGCTAGTTACAGCAATACAGATGGAAAAAAAAAAAAAAATGTAGAACTGCCTGAATAAGGGAAGCTCCTGGTATTATTATTATTATTATAATTATTATTATTATTATTATTTGGAGAGGAAAGGATATTTGTTCAGGCACAGATATCATTCCTGACACCTGCTACCTCTTCCTAATATCCACTGCAGGAAACCTGGTACACTGTGGTTTTTCTGAGATTAGAAAAATGAAGCACAATGGGCCGGGCATGGTGGCTCACGCTTGTAATCCCAGCACTTTGGGAGGCCGAGGCAATCACGAGGTCAGGAGATCGAGACCATCCTGGCTAACACGGTGAAACCTCGTTTCTACCAAAAAATACAAAAAATTAGCCGGGCGTGGTGGCGGGTGCCTGTAGGGCCCAGCTACTCGGGAGGCTGAGGTGGGAGAATGGCGTGAACCCAGGAGGCGGAGCTTGCAGTGGGCCAAGATTGTGCCACTGCACTCCAGCCTGGGCGACAGAGCGAAACCCAGTCTCAAAAAAAAAGAAAAGAAAAAAAGAAAAATTAAGCATAATGAAGTCTCTAGCGTCATCAGATTCATAAAGACATAAAGGAGGATGGTGGGTGCTGGGGCTGGGGGAAGGAGAAGGGGAGTGAGTGTTTCATGGGGACAGTTTCAGTTTGGGAAGCTGAGAAAGTTCTGGAGATGATGGTGGTGATGGTTGCACAACCACGGCAACGCACTTGATGCAGCGAAACTGTGCCCTTAAACACAGTTACAATAAATTGTATGCGATGTCTATTTTACGATAACAGCACATACACTAGTGATATTAACAGGAAGGGTTTGTAAGCTTATTTGTGTGTGTGTGTATTAAATTGTGGAAAAATAAATGTCACATAAAATTTACCAATTTACCATCTCAATCTTTTTCTTTGTTTGTTTGTTTTTTAAGATGGAGTCTCATTCTGTTGCCAGGCTGGAGTGCAATGGCGGGATCGCACCTCACTGCAAGTTCCACCTCCCGGGTTCACGCCATTCTCCCGCCTCAGCCTCCCGAGTAGCTGGGACTACAGGCACCCGTCACCACACCTGGCTAATTTTTTGTATTTTTAGTAGAGACAAGGTTTCACCATGTTAACCAGGATGGTCTCAATCTCCTGACCTCGTGATCCGCCCGCCTTGGCCTCCCAAAGTGCTGGGATTATAGGCGTGAGCCACTGCGCCCGGCCACTAATTTCTGTATTTTTAGTAGAGACGGGATTTCACCATGTTGCCCAGGTTGGTCTCGAACTCCTGGCCTCAAAGTGATCCACTCACTTCGGCCTCCCAATGTGCTGGGACTACAGGCGTGAGCCACTGTGCCCGGTAAATCTCAACCATTTTAGGTGCACAGTTCTGTGGTATTAAGTGCATTCACAGTGTTGTGCAATCATCACCACCATCATCTCCGGAACTTTCTCATCTTCCCAAACTGAAACTCTGTCCCCAACCCGTCCCCTCCCCAGTCCCTGACACTCCCCATTCTACTTTTTGTCTCTATGAATCTGAGGACTCTAGGGACCTCCTAGGAGTGAAATCACACAGAATTTGTCCTTAGTGAGTTTCCTTTTAATGATATTAACTTTGCGACAATTACAAATAAAACCATGTTTAAACGGTCCCTTGGTAATTAGATTTAGACTTTCGGAATTTAAAAAAAAAAAGAAAGAAAGAAAGCTTTGAGTGACACTGCTGGTGGCAGCTCTCACAGGTGGTTCTGGTTACTTGAATGCAGGGCCAACAGCTTAGAGCGGAGCTGATGACTGGACTCACCCCGGAGTTATATAAAGCATCGAAGGAGATAAATCACGTTTGCAACCCTTGGTTCAGGCGGGGATGATGTCACACACACACATATAGCATATGAGCTTAGAGCTGGGACAGCTCCCAGAGATCATCTGTTCCCCCGCCCCTTCTCCCAAAAAGGAGGCAGACGGTGACTTGCTTGGGAATGTGGCCAAAGTCCTTCAGTAGGTCAGGGCTGGAGGCAAGAGCAAATGTTGAGCTCCTGGCCTCAGCCACACCTCACTCGCCAGCGGCCCCCTGGCCTTCTCCTCCAGGGTCGTGGACTAAGGATATCACTAACAGAAAATATCTCAAGAAAAAGACAGCAAGACACACAAGGAAACCAAAACTAAAGAGAGAAATGGGCCCAGCGCAGCAGCTCATGCCTGTAATACTAGCACTTTGGGAGGCTGAGGCAGGAGGATCGCTTGTGGTCAGGAGTTCGAGACCAGCCTGGGCAACATATCAAGATCCCCACCTCTAAAACATTATTATTATTATTATTCTGATATATTTTTTCTCAGATGGAGTTTCACTTTTGTTGCCGAGGCTGGAGTGCAGTGGTACGATCTCAGCTCACTGCAACCTCTGCCTTCCGGGCTCAAGCAATTCTCCTACCTCAGCCTCCTGAGTAGCTGGGATTACAGGTACATGCCACCATGCCTGGCTAAATTTTGTATTTTGAGTAGAAATGGGGTTTTGCCATGTTGGCCAGACTGGTCTCGAACTCCTGACCCCTGGTGGTCCGCCTGCCTCAGCCTCCCAAAGTGCTGGGATTACAGGTATGAGTCACTGCGTCCGGCCTAAAAAATTATTTTAAACAATTAGCCAGGTGTAGTGTCTCAGGCCTATAGTTCTGAGTAGTCCAGCTACTCAGGAGGCTGAGGTGGGAAGATCGTTTGAGCCCAGGAGTTCGAGGCTGCAGTGAGCTATGATTGTGCCACTGTACTCCAGCCTGGACAACAGAATGAGACCCCATCTTAGAAAAAGAAAAAAGTGACAGATCCTTCTCCAGTTTGATGGGTTTTTAAAAAACCCAATGTTAAAATAATTTTAGGGCCGGGCGCAGTGGCTCACGCCTGTAATTCCAGCACTTTGGGAGGCTGAGGCGGGTGGATCATTTGAGGTCAGGCGTTCAAGACCACCCTGGCCAACATGATGAAACCCTGTCTCTACTAAAAACAAAAAAATTAGCCGGTGTAGTGGCAGCACCTGTAATCCCAGCTATTCAGGAAGCTGAGGCACAAGAATCGCTTGAACCCGGCAGGTGGAGGTTGCTGTGAGCTGAGATCAAGCCACTGCACTCCAGCCTGGGTGACAGAGTAAGACTCCATCTCAAAAAATAATTAATAATAATAATAATAATAATTTTAAACTAATGTATACATGCTAGTTTGAGACTTCAAATATTAATCCATTTTCCTTCAGATGGATGGCGGTCCATTAAGTAAACAAGATTAGGACTGAAAAATTTGTCATTAAGTTTTATAATAAAAATTATTTATGCAATTATTTATAAGTTATATTTATAAATATAATTTTTATAAAATAAAATGATTGCACAACATTGTGAATGCATTTAATGTCATTTATATTTTTTTATTTTGTATATTTTTTTTTATAGAGACAGGGTCTTGCTCTGTCACCCAGGCTGGAGTGCAGTAGAATAATCACAACTCACTGCAGACTCGAACTCCTGGCCTCAAGAGATCCTCCCACCTGGACCTCCTGAGTAACTGGGACTAAAGGTGTACACCACCATTGTTTAAAAATTTTTGTAGAGATGGGATCTTGCTATGTTGCTCAGGCTGGTCTCAAAGTCCTGGCCTCCAGTGATCCACCCACCTTGGCCTCCCAGTGTGCTGGGATTACAGGCATGAGCGCCAAGCCTGGTGGACATTTTTAATTGACAGTGTGGGGTGGGGGATATGAGATAATCGATTTTTGCTGCCTTCGATCCTTACAACTAAGGGATCTCAGTGGGGCCAAAATCCTTCCCTGACTTTGTCAATAACCATTAGTGGGTTTCTAGCTTTGCACGGAAGCCTTGTGTGGGTTAACACAGCTGCATCCCCATCAGTGTGAGGAGGGATGAAGAGGACAAGGAAGATAGGGAGAATGAAGGAGAGGGAAATGGAGAAAATTGCAGAGGGAAATGGTACCAAGACATGGGGAAAATCTGGTTTTGACACAAATCTTCAGAGTGTGTGCTTGTGTTACGATGTTTAAAAATGTGTATGTAGGCCGGACACTGTGGTTCACGCCTGTAATCCCTGCACTTTGGGAGGCCAAGGCGGACGGATCACAAGGTCAGGAGATCGAGACCATCCTGGCTAACACGGTGAAACCCCGTCTCTACTACAAACACAAATTATTAGCCGGGCGCGGTGGCAGGCGCCTGTAGTCCCAGCTACTCGGGAGGCTGAGGCAGGAGAATGGTGTGAACCCGGGAGACGGAGTTTGCAGTGAGCCAAGATCACGCCACTGCACTCCAGTCTGGGAGACACAGCGCACAGCGAGACTCCGTCTCAAAAAAAAAAAAAAAAAAAAAGATGTATATATGAGCCATAGTGGCTCAAGCCTATAATCCCAGCACTTTGGGAGGCTGAGGCGGGTGAATTGCTTGAAGCCAGGAGTTTGAGACCAGCCTGGGCAATATAAGGAGACTCCATCTCTACAAAAAGAAGTTTAAAACTTAGCCAGGGCTGGGCGCAGTGGCTCATGTCTGTAATCCCAGCACTTTGGGAGGCCAAGGCGGGTGGATCATTTGAGGTCAGGAGTTCAAGACCAGCCTGGCCAACATGGTAAAACCCCATCTCTACTAAAAATGCAAAAATTAGCCGGGTGTGGTGGCAGGCGCCTGTAGTCCCAGCTACTCAGGAGCCTGAGGCAGGAGAATCACTTGTGCCTGGGAGGTGCAAGTTGCAGTGAGCCGAGATTGTACCACTGCACTCCAGTCTGGGTGACAGAGTGAGACCCTGTCTCCAAAAAAAAAAAAATTACCTAGGCACGCTGGTGCACACCTGTGGACAACTGTGGTATCCCAGTCTCATGAGGCTGAGGCAGGAGGATTGCTTGAGCCTGGGAGGTAGAGGTTGCAGTGAGCAGAGATCATGCCACTGCACTCCAGCCTGGGTGACAGAGTAAGACCCTGTCTCAAAAAAAAAAAAGGCCAGGTGTGGTGACTCACGCCTGTAATCCCAGCATTTTGGGAGGCCGAGGCGGGTGGATCACCTGCAGTCACCTGAGGTCAGGAGTTTGAGACCAGCCTGACCAACATGGAGAAAACCCCGTCTCTACTAAAAATACAAAATTAGCTGGGCGTGGTGGCGCATGCCTGTAATCCCAGCTACTTGGGAGGCTGAAGCAGGAGAATCGCTTGAACCCGGGAGGCGGAGGTTGCGATAAGCCAAGACCGCACCATTGCACTCCAGCCTGGGCAACAAGAGTGAAACTCCATCTCAAAAAAGTAAATAAATAAAGTAAATAAATAAATAGATAAAAACACGTATGTATGTTTTCGTATGAGATAGAACGGAGTGTGTGTGTGTGGCTCCCGACACTGAGACCCGGGAAGGGATGGCTGCTTCCCTAGAGGTGAAGCAAAGTGTATCAGTTACACATGGGCAAACCCCACCGATCCCAGCACAGCTGCCCGCACTCACCTTTGAGGCAATAATCCAGCTCGAACAGCTCACTGTCTTCCGCCTGCCTCTCCCAGAAAACCAGGTAGTGGGTGATGTTGCCGTTGGGGTCAGAGGGGGGTTTCCACTTCAAAATAATCTGGGATGATGAGTTAGATACTGAGATTGGATCCAGGGGCACGGAGGGGTCTGCCAAAGAGAAAGGAAATGGGTACATCATGAGAAAGAGTGTGCACAAAAAGCTGGTGGGCGGATGTGGGGGACACACTAAAGACATCATGAGGGCACTCATCCCAACACTTTGGGCGACCAAGGTGGGCAGATCACGAGGTCAGGAGATCGAGACCATCCTGGCCAACATGGTGAAACTCGGTGTCTATTAAAAGTTAAAAAAAAAAAAAAAAAAAACTAGCCAGGTGTGGTGGCGGGCGCCTGTAGTCCCAGCTACTCGGGAGGCTGAGGCAGGAGAATGGCTTGAACCCGGGAGGTGGAGGTTGCAGCGAGCCGAGATTGTGCCACTGCACTCCAACCTCGCGACAGAGTAAGACTCTGTCTCAAAAAAAAAAAAAAAAAGAGCCATCATAAGGATGTTTGCTGCAGTGTTTTTGTTATGTTTTTTGTTTTGTTTTCTTTTGTTTGTATTGTTTTGTTTTTGTTTGTTTCGGTTTTGGTTTTGGTTTTTTGTTTGTTTTGTTTTGTTTTGTTTGAGATAGAGTCTTTGCTCTGTGACCCAGGATGGAGTGCAGTGGCGTGATCTTGGCTCACTGCAACCTCCACCTCCCAGGTTCAAGCCATTCTCCTGCCTCAGCCTCCTGAGTAGCTGGGATTACAGGCGCCCGCCACCATGCCTGGCTAATTTTTGTAGTTTTGGTAGAGGTGGGGTTTTGGCATGTTAGCCAGGCTGGTCTCGAACTCCTGACCTCAGGTGATCCGCCTGCTTTGGCCTCCCAAAGTGCTGGGATTACAGGTGTGAGCCACTATGTCCGGCCGCCGCAGTGTTCTTTAACATCGGAGAAAACTGGAGACATACAGGGAATCCTCATCCAATCAGGGCACGGGATACCAAGTAGTAGCCCTTTCACATCCCAGATTATGTGAGCATTCATTTATCCATTTCTGCAACAAACACTAACGCTCTCTGACTACGAGCTAAACTCTCTCTGTTCTGGGCAATGGGCAGATGCTGCTGGGGAAAGAGAGGATAGTGGGAAGAGACAAATAAACTCACATTTTTCCGATTAACATCTGTCCTCAATAGAACCCAGTCATGGGGCAGACTTGAAGCCACTGGATGGTGTCGATGACCTGGCATTCAGTCTATAAAACCTTCCCCTCAAGAATGGAGGCGGCTGACAGAGTGGCTCATACCTGTAATCCCAGCACTTTGGGAGGCTGAGGCGGGAGGATTGCTTGAGCTCAGGAGTTTGAGACCAGCCTGGGTCACATAGCAAGACCCTGTCTCTACTAAAAATCATAAAAATCAGCCAGGCATGAGGAAGCACGCCTGTGGTCCCAGCTAGTTGGGATCTGAGATGGGAGGATCGCTGGAACTCAGGAGGCTGATGCTGCAGTGAGCTGTGATCGCATGACTGCACTCCAGCCTGGGCGACAGAACAAGATCCTTTCTCAAAGAAAGAAAGAAAGAAAAAAAAACCAACCAACCAAACAAAACCCAAAAAACCCAAAGTAACAGGTGGGTGAGGGAGCTGGGGGTGGGGAGGGAGTCCAAACACCTGGGAGCTAGAAGTTTCTGAAAACTGTAAGTCTTTTGGTATCACTAAAAGATATAGGATGAGAGAGGATTAACTGAAGAAGATAGGGTGATTTATAAAGTTTGAGTTTGAGGCCGGGCACGGTGGCTCATGCCTGTAATCCCAGCACTTCAGGTGGCCGAATCACCTGAATCACCTGAGATCAGGAGTTCGAGACCACACCTGGCCAACATGGTGAAACTCTGTCTCTACTAAAAAAATAAAAATTAGCTGGACATGGTGGTGGGCGCCTGTAATCTCAGCTTCCTGGGAGGCTGAGGCAGGAGAATCTTGAACCCGGGAGGCGGAGGTTGCAGTGAGCCGAGAACGTGCCATTGAACTCCAGCCTGGGAGACAAGAGCGAAACTCCGTTAAAAAAAAAAAAAAGGGCCGGGCACGGTGGCTCATGCCTGTAATCCCAGCACTTTGGGAGGCCGAGGCGGGCGGATCATGTGGTTGGGAGATCGAGACCACAGTGAAATCCTGTCTCGACTAAAAATACAAAAACTTAGCCGGGCGTGGTGGTGGGCACCTGTAGTCCCAGCTACTTGGGAGGCTGAGGCAGGAGAATGGTGTGAACCCGGGAGGTGGAGCTTGCAGTGAGCCGAGATTGCGCCACTGCACTCCAGCCTGGGTAACAGAGCGAGACTCTGTCTAAAAAAAAAAGCTGATTTTGAGCCTATAGGACGGGCTTTCTCATCCTCAGCACTATTGGCTTTTGGGGCTGGATAATTCTTTGTCATGATGGAGGGTGCATCCTGTGTGTTGCAGGACATGAAACAGCCTCTCTGGCTTCCACCCACGAAATGCCAGTGGTTTCATCTCCACAGCTGTGACAACCAAAAACGTCTCCAGACATTGACTGGCAACTGTTCCCTGGAAGAGCAGTTAACCCCATTTGGGAACTACTGCTGTAAGAGAAGCACTTAGGTTTTACAAAAATATACTTAGGCTGGGCCCAGTGGCTCACGCCTGTAATCCCAGCACTTTGGGAGGCCAAGGTGGGCGGATCATTTGAGGTCAGGAGTTCCAGAGCAGCCTGGCCAACATGGTGAAGCCCTGTCTCTATTAAAAATACAAAAATGGCTGGGCGTGATGTCTCACGCCTGTAATCCCAGCACTTTGGGAGGCCAAGGCGGGCAGATCACCTGAGGTCGGGAGTTTGAGACCAGCCTGACCAACATGGAGAAAGCTTGTCTCTACAAAAAAAAAAAATAATACAAAATTAGCCAAGCGTGGTGGCGCGTGCCTGTAATTCCAGCTACTCAGGACGCTGAGGCAGGAGAATTGCTTGAACCCAGGAGGTGGAGGTCGCAGTGAGCTGAGATAGCACCATTGCACTCCAACCTGGGCAACAAGAGCGAAACTCCATCTCAAAAACAAAACAAAACAAAACAAAAAAAGCTGGCATGGTGGCTCATGCCTGTAATACCACCAAGGTGGGCGGATTGCAGGTCAAGAGATCGAAACCATCCTGCTCAACATGGTGAAACCCGTCTCTACTAAAAATAAAAAAACTAGCTGGCCATGGGTGGCACGCCTGGTAGTTGCAGCTACTTGGGAGGCTGAAGCAGGAGAATCATTTGAACCGGGATGGGGAGGTTGCAGTGAGCTGAGATTACACCACTGCACTCCAGCCTGGGCAACAGAGTGAGACTCTGTCTCAAAAAAACAAAACAAAACAAAAATTAGCCAAGTATGGGGGTGCACACCTGTAATCCCAGCGACTTGGGAGGCTGAGGCAGGAGCATCACTTGAACCCGGGAGGTGGAGGTTGCAGTGAGTCCAGATGGTGCCACTGCACTCCAGCCTGGGTGACAGAGTGAGACTCCATCTCAAACAAACAAACAAAACATAATTAAATTGCTATGAAATACCCCAGGTCAAAACAAAAAACAAAAAAAACAAAAAAAACAAAAAGAAGTAACAAGTGGGAAGTGGGAAAAGACAACGAGATGAAACAAAAATGACCAAAGGTTGAAGCTGGGAGGCGGCTGCCTGTGGGTTTGTTCTTTCTATGCTGTGAATATTTGAAAATTTTTCATAATAGGATGAAAAATATAAATATTCCCATCAAGTGGCTTGTTGTTACTGCCTCGTCTGAAACCATAAACCTCAATACTCAGTTCCTTTAAAAGCCAATAACTGACTGGGCGAGGTGGCTCACACTTCTAATCCCAGGACTTTAGGAGGCCAAGGCAGGAGGATCACTTGAGGCCAGGGGTTCAAGACCAGCCTGGGTAACAAAGCAATGTTCTATCTCCACAAAAAATACACAAATTAGCTGGCTGTGGTGGTGCATGCCTACAGTCCCAGCTACTCAGGAGGCTGAGATGGGAGAATTACTTGCACCCGGGAGGCAGAGGGTGCAGCGAGCCGAGATTGTGCTGTTGCACTCCAGTCCAGGTGACAAAGCCAGACTTTGTCTCAAAAAAAAAAAAAAATAGCCACACATAGTGGTATACTCTGATAATTCCTTCTACTTAGGAGGCTGAGGCAGAAGGATTGCTTGAGCCTGGGAGTTTGAGGCTGCAGTGAGCCATGAACACGCCACTGCACTGCACTCCAGCCTGGGTGACAAAGTAAGACCCTGTCTCAAAAAAAAAAAAAAAAAAGCCAATAACCGTATCAAGGAATATTTTATACAACCTCGCTGCATCAGCCTGTTAAAAGCCAGAGGTCTGAATCACAGACAAATTCACATTCCCAAGACACACTCACTGGTAGCATCTGTCTGGACATAAATGATGTCACTCTTGGCCCCGTAGGTCCGGCGTTCATCCGAAAAGGTGACCAGGGTCTTCACAAAGATGGCATACTGGGTCCAGGGCTTGAGACCCCGCATTAGCCATCCTGGGTGGTTCTGTGATTTGGGGTCGTTGGACCTCAGGGGCGGGTCAATGTCTACCACCGTCCAACTGTTGGAACCACACGCATCCTGCCCGTCAAACTCCGTCACATTCTGGTAAGGGCTTTCAAGACAAAACAGCAGAAGGCGGTTACCTTTATAAAACTGTCACATTACGGCCGGGCGCGGTGGCTCAAGCCTGTAATCCCAGCACTTTGGGAGGCCGAGGCGGGCGGATCACAAGGTCAGGAGATCGAGACCATCCTGGCTAACACGGTGAAACCCCGTCTCTACTAAAAAATACAAAAAACTAGCCAGGCGGGGTGGCGGGCGCCTGTAGTCCCAGCTACGCTGGAGGCTGAGGCAGGAGAATGGCATAAACCCAGGAGGCAGAGCTTGCAGTGAGCTGAGATCCGGCCACTGCACCCAGTCTGGGCGACAGAGCGAGACTCCATCTCAAAAAAAAAAAAAAAAAAAAGACCGTCACATTGAGCACCGTGCAGATGAGGCCTGGGAAGTTACATCCTGTAGGGTCACATCTTACTCACCCAACAATCTTATGCTGCAAGAAAAAATAACTTGGGAACAGCCGAAGAGAAAGGAACCGCCAACCCTGACATCTCAATGCAAAAACACAGCTTGGGCATCCCTTATTCAAAATACTTGGGATTTGGCCAGGCATGGTAGCTCACACCTGTAATCCTAGCACTTTGGGAGGCTGAGGTGGGTGGATCATTTGAGGCCAGGAGTTCGAGACCAGCCTGGCCAACATGGTGAAACCTCATCTCTACTAAAAATACAAAAATTAGCAAGGCATGGTGGTGGGCACCTGTAATCCCAGTTGCTCTGGAGGCTGAGGCAAGGGAATCGCTTGAACTCGGGAGCAGAGGTTGCAATGAACCGAGATCGCACCACTGCACTTCAGCCTGGGTGACAGAGCGAGACTCTGTCTAAAAATGAATAAATAAATAAATAAATGATTGGGACCAGAAGTGTTTTGGATTTTGGATATTTTTGGGTTTTGAAATATTTGCATTTTACTAGTTAATTTGCATTGTACCAGTTCAGCATCTCGAATCTAAAAATCTGAAATCTGAAATGCTCCAATGAGCTTTTCCGTTGAGCATCAGGTCGGCCCTCAAAAAGCTTTGGATTTTGGAGCATTACAGATTTCAGATTTTCAGATTAGGGATACTCAATCTGTAATAATAGTAATAGCAGGAATTTCCTCGCAAGTTATTGATAAGATTAGACTGTGTATAAGTTCTCAGCAAGGCACAAGGTCAATCTTGGGGGCTAGAACTATTATTAATATTACTACTGGCCAGGTGTGGCGGCTCATGCCTGTGATCCCAGCACTTTGGGAGGCCAAGGTGGGCGGATCACCTGAGGTCAGGAGTTTGAGACCAGCCTGGCCAACATGGCAAAACACATCTGTACCAAAAATACACCAATTAGCTGGGTGTGATGGTGCATGCCTGTAATCCCAGCTACTCAAGAGACTGAGGCAGGAGAATTGCTTGAACCCGGGAGGCAGAGGTTGCAGTAAGCCAAGATCGTGCCACTGCACTGCAGCCTGGGCAACAGAGCGAGACTCCATCTCAAAAAAAAAAAAAAAAGTTGGGGAAAAAAATGAAAAATAGATAAGCAATACATTTGATAACATCCGCTCAGTAGACTGAGTTCCTGACTACAAAGGATGTCTGATGAGACATACACAGGCCAGGCAAAATGGAATACTGCCCCAGGAAACTGGCCAGTCCGGCCTTCTACGAAAGCTGCCTGCTTCCGTTTTCGGCATTTGATAAAAGCAGACAGTATTGACTTTGCATACCATTGACCGGTGAGATTGTAAAAAGGAACCTAAGGTATTTATTCCAGGAGGAGGAGGGAGATAGAGAGGAACCCGAGGGGGGCACACTGGGGCACAAACGAGGCAAGCACAGAGCCAGCCGGCCCTCGCCTCTGCAAGGTCTATCTCTTCCACTTACGCCTCTTTGTAGAACAGCATGAACCCCAGGAGGTCTCGGAAGTCGGGGGGCCAGTACGGCTCCCATCTCAGCAAGATCTTATCGAAAGATGTCCGAATGTAAGAAAATTTAAGTAACTCATTTTCACCTGGAAAAGTTAAAACAAAAGGCAAAAACAAGCTATTTCAGTGTAGTCTCAGACCAAAGCCTGGGACCCCCACACTTCCTGGAGGGACTGTGAGAAGGGAGAGGTCGGGCTGCTATTTCCCCTAAGGGTCTCCTCCCCACGTGCCTGGCTGAGTATGAATGGGGGGAGATTCAAAGGCAAGAAACGGTTTTGCAACTTGGCCGGCTCACGCTCACGTAAGCCAATGACTTGACTCAGCCAGACACTCAACTGAATAAGGACGATCTGTGCCCGCGCGAGGACAACTGGCCAACAGGTATTGGAGGAAGGGATTTCCAAGGATAATGTTTGTCCTGACACAATGTTGTCTCACACATGGACTTCTAAGACTGACCTGGAAGGAGGTGCAACGCCAGTGCAAATAAACCCATGCCAAGTGATTTTAGAGAGCCTGCAGACCATTAGACATTGGAGAGACGCATCTAAGTAATTCTCTCTGCCTAGAAGGCAAACCCTCTCCTAAACCTCACCCCAACCTCATTCTCTCTTCTTGTAATTTTTTTTTTTTTTTTTTTTTTTTTTTGAGACAGTCTTGCTCTGTTGCCAAGGCTGGAGTACAGTGGCACGATATCTGCTCACTATAACCTCCGCCTACCAGGTTTAAGCAATTCTCATGCCTCAACCTCTCAAGTAGCTGGGATTACGGGCACCCACCACCACGCCCAGCTAGTTTTTGTTTATTTTTTTAGTAGAGATGGGGTTTCACCACATTGGCCAGGCTGCTCTCGAACTCCTGACCTCGAGTGATCTGCCCGCCTCGGCCTCCCAAAGGGTTGGGATTACAGGCGTAAGCCACCATGCCCGGCCCTTGCACTACATTTTGACATAAGTAGCTAACTCCCCATGGAGGTGTCACAGAAGCCCCTGGCAGCTCACTGCTCAGAATCTGTCAGGGAAGTGCAGTCAGCAGGCAGCCTGCAGCTGCACGACCCGCTACAGCATTCCAGCCAAGACCTGATTCTCCCTGGACAACCCCCACCTGTGACTGAGCTTGGTGGATGCCTGGCTGTTCCATTGCAATGCAGAACTTCCCTGCAGACAACTGTGGCCTTGAGCTCTTTCTGGGTTTGGACAAGACTCAGGGATACACCACTGTCTGAGGCTCTCCCAGCCCTATCCTCCTTCCTTCCTGCTCTCTGTTCACAGAGGTCAGATCCACGCTATTGTCAAAAGGCTCTTCATGGCTGGGCGTGGTGGCTCACACCTGTAATCCCAGCACTTTGGGAGGCCGAGGTGGGAGGATCACATGAGGTCAGGATTCAAGACCACCCTGGCCAACACGGCAAAACCCTGTCTCTACTAAAAATACAAAAAAAATTAGCCGGGCATAGTGGCAGGTGCCTCTAGTCCCAGCTACTCTGGAGGCTGAGGCGAGAGAATTACTTGAATCCAGGAGGAGGAGGTTGCAGTGAGCCAAGATCGCACCACTGCACTCCAGCCTGGGTGACAGAGCAAGACTCTGTCTCAAAAAAAAAAAAAAAGGAAGCTCTTCCTCTCTTTCATATTTCATGGGTATTACCCTCTCTATACATTTTCTGCACTCCTAAACTTCAATTTGGCAGTCACTTCCCAGGACATGCAGACTGACATAGGTATTTTACTCAACTCTGAACTCTTCAGCATCAGCCTGATACACATATAAGAAGATGTCATTCATTCATCCATCATTCATTCATCCATTCATTCATTCATCATTCATTCATCCATCCATTCATTCATCCATCATTCATTCATCCATTCATTCATTCATCCATCATTCATTCATCCATCATTCATTCATCCATTCATTCATTCATCCATTCATTCATTCATCATTCATTCATCCATCATTCATTCATCCATCATTCATTCATCCATTCATTCAGTGCTTGTATGACCTCACCCTGTATCAGGTACTATATTGCATGCAGTAAGCATAGTGATAATATTAATAAATGTGCAGAGTCTGCCCTCAGTAAGAAAGCCTATCACACAATGGGTTGTTAGAGGGAAATAACACCCCCGGGGGGCCACTGTGATGGATGAGAGAGGACAGCCACATTATCTGGTTTGTGGACCACTTACAGCAGGGGTCCCCAGCCCCTGGGCTACAGACCAGTACTGCTCCATGGCCTGTTAGGAACAGGGCTGTACAGCAGGAGGTGAGTGGTGGGCGAGCCAGTGAAGCTTCCTCTGTATTTACAGTCACTCCCCATCGCTCGCATGACCACCTGAGCTCTGCCTCCTGTCAGATCAGCGGCAGCATTAGATTCTCATAGGAGCATGAACCCCATTGTGAACTGTGCACATGAGGGATCCAGACTGCACACTCCTTATGAAAATCTAAAGCCTGATGATCTGCCACTGTCTTCCCATCACTCCCAGCTGGGACCATCTAGTTGCAGGAACATAAGCTCAGGGCTCCCATGGATTCTACCTGATGGTGAGTTGTCCAATTCTTTCATTATACATTACAATGTAACAATAATAGGAATAAGGTGCACCATAAATGTAATGCACTTGAATCATGCTGAAACCATCCCCACCCCCCACCAATCCGTGGAAGAACCGTCTTCCACTAAACCGGGCCCTGGTGCCAAAAAGGTTGGGGACCAGTGACTTACAGGATGCCTGGTCCCCATTGGTCTTCAGGGCAATGTCATTTCTCTCCTGGCGCCCCTTGGTTCCTGAAACTTCTTCCATCTTGTGGATTTCTGACAAGCAGAGTTTGGGGTTATAGTGGAAGAAGAGTTTCCCCTGAGTGATGGTGAGGTTGTGTTTGCTCCAATCCCAGAGCTGCCTTAGGTTCTGGTTGTCCAAGGCATAGAAGGAGTAGTTCCTATGGAAATAACACACACATCTAGTCATGCAACAGCTGGTCTTCTACAGCTCCAAGATGGTATGGCCATGCCTGGAGTTGATCTTGTTCGGTGCTATATCCCTAATCCTCTCCACTTGCTTGGCACATACTCAACATATATTTGTCGAATGGGGATAACAGGGGAAGCTGAGGAAGTTTTCATGGCCAGGAAGGAGGCTCAGCTCAGTCTTGAAGGGGGGTGGTGAGTCTGTGATGGACTGAGGAATAGGTTTTGCAGAAACCAATTTCTGCAAACGGGAAATACTGATGACTCAGAGGCACCCAAGCTGAGCTCAGGGAAGAGCAAAGTAGCCTGTTTTGGCCAGCAGGTGACAGGAAATAGCTGGAGTTGCAATGGACCAGACCCTCTAGTATACTGCATGCCAGATCAAGACCAAGAATGTGTGACCGTCCTTAATAAGCAGAAAGGAGCCACTGAAGGTTTTTGTTTGTTTGTTTGTTTTTTAAATTGAGACGGAGTCTCACTCTGTTGCCCAGAGACTACATTGTCTGCTGGAGTGCACTCCAGCAGACAATATAGTCTAAATTATATTGTTTAGACCTCCTTCTCGAATCACTTACCAGCTCATGTTGATTAACATGTCCTTTTGTCCCTTTCCCCATTGGCTGTCTGTTCTACAGATGTGAGGCCGGGGCTGAGGCAGCCATCTTGTGACCATGAGGAGCACAAAGATGGAAAGAACCTGGGTCTTCCACAGACCTCCTGCCTATGAGTCAATCTTGATCTGTGTGAAACACAGCTAGTCTGAGTTTCTGCTATTTTACTAACAGAGTTTCTAGGACCTCAAGGAGAAGGCTGGAATATATTGGAATACACTGAGATGGAGCCCATCCCAGAAATTAGGATGGACAACTGGGACTAAGAAGAAATGTCCATTTTATGCATGTTAAACTCTACTTACAATGTAGCCCAAACAGCCGGATGCCCTATTTAGCAAAAATTCCAGCCTGTGCCCTTGGAAGATGGGCACCAAGGTTGGGCTGCTCCCACTTTTGTTTCTCAAGAATGACTATAAAACAGCTTTTACAATTTTTGGCTGGATGGACCTCTAGGCACATTCCAAGTTCTTTTCTCCGGACGTTTTGCCACATAACTTTTATTTGTTTTTTTTAAAAAATCCTTAAGTTTTTCTTCTTCTTTTCTTTTCTTCTTTTTTTTTTTTTTGTGGACCGAGTCTCACTCTGTCACCCAGGCTGGAGTGCAGTGGTGTGATCTTGGCTCACTGCAACCTCTGTCTCCCAGGTTCAAGCTATTCTCCTGCCTCAGCCTTCCAAGTAGCCGGGATTACAGGTGTGCACCACCACACCTGGCTAATTTTTGTACTTTTAGTAGAGATGGGGTTTCACCATGTTGGCCAGGCTGGTCTTGAACTCCTGGCCTCAAGTGATCCACCCGCATCAGCCTCCCAAAGTGATGGGATTACAGGCATCAGCCACCGCGCCTGGCCAAAAAAATCCTTAAGTTTTTTCTAATGCCTGAACTTCCTAGTTAGCATTCAGGCCCACGTACCCGATTTCCAAGGTCTCTCCTCGAATCAGACGTAACTTCCGGAAGAAGGAAAGTGACACCAGAGCGTAGGATCGGCGGATTTTTAGATACCCTGAAATTTCTTCAATGAGGCCGAGGTTGGCTTCTAGCTCAGCTGCCAGATTATCTAAGGAAATGAGAGAATATTCAGTGGGTTTCTATAGAAATATTTCAATCTTCTCATGATTCTCCACGGTGAGAAGATAACCCTCAGGCTGTAAATGATTGGACACACCCAGCTTAAAACTCATCATGCTGGCCAGGCGCGGTGGCTCACATCTGTAATCCCAGCACTTTGGGAGGCCGAGGTGGGCGGATCACCTGAGGTCAAGAGTTCGAGACCAGCCTGACCAACATGGAGAAACCCCGTCTCTACTAAAAATACAAAAAAAAAATTAGCCAAGTGTGGTGGCACATGCCTGTAATCCCAGTTACTCGGGAGGCTGAGGCAGGAGAACTGCTTGAACCCGGGAGGCGGAGGTTGTGGTGAGCCGAGATCGCACCATTGCACTCCAGCCTGGGCAACAAGAGCGAAACTCTGTCTCAAAAAAAACAAAAAACAAAACAAAACAAACAAACAAACAAACAAACAAAACCTCATCATGCTTAGAACACAATCTGTAGTTCTTAGCATTCCTTAAATGGGTCAAGCATACTTCTGCCCCAGGACCTTGGCACTGGCTGCCTCTGTTGCTCAGAATATTATTTCCACCATATATCTGCTTGGCTTGTTCCACCATCATCTCAAACCCTCTTTTCCCACACCAGAGACTTCTCTAAAATAGCAACCCCAGGCTAGGTGCTGGTGGCTCATGCCTGTAATCCCAGCACCTTGGGAGGGTGAGGCAGGTGGATCACTTGAGGTCAGGAGTTCAAGACCAGCCTGGCCAACATGGTGAAACCCTGTCTCTACTAAAACTACAAAAAAAAAAAAAAAAAAAAAAAAACAATCCCTTTTATTCTCTATTTCAGAGGTTGACCAATGACAGCCCACTGGCCAAATTCCATCTGTTTTGTAAAATAAAGTTTTATTGGAACAAAGCCATGCCCACTAGCTGACATGGGTCTATGGCTGTATTCATATTACAATAGTAGAGCTGAGTGGTTATGACAGACATTGCCCGGCCTGTAGGGCTGAATATATTCATGACAGAGCCCTTTATAGGGAAAAGCTGCCCATTTCCATTCCACCTATTACCCTGCTGCACTTCCCTTCACAGCACAGGCCACCACCTGAACTTAAAATATCTGTTGATTTACTTATGTGCAAAAATCCAGCAGGATAAGGACTTGACCTTACTCACTGTGAGTATTCAATACATGTTTACTAAAGAAATAGGCAAAGGAATGCCTTTTTGCCTGACATGGTATTTCTTTTCTTTCCTTTTCTTTTTTTTTGAAATGGAGTCTTGGTCTATGGCCCAGGCTGGAGTGCAGTGTTGCGATCTCAGCTCACTGCAACCTCTGCCTCCCAGGTTCAAGTGACTCTCCTGCCTCAGCCTCCCGAGAAGCTGGGACTACAGGCATGTGCCACCATGCCCGGCTAATTTTTGTATTTTTAGCAGAGACGGGGTTTCCCCATGTTGGCTGGTCTCAAACTCCTGACCTCAAGTGATACGCCCACCTCAGCCTCCCAAAGTGCTGGGGTTACAGGCGTGAGCCACCGCGCCTGGTCTTCTTTTTTTTTTTTTTTTTTTTTGAGATGGAGTCTCACTCTGTCACCCAGGCTGGAGTGCAGTGGTGCGATCTCAGCTCATTGCAACCTCCACTTGCTGAGTTCAAGCAATTCTCCTGCCTCAACCTCCTGTGTAGCTGGGATTACAGGTATGTGCCACCACACCTGGCGAAGTTTTTTGCATTTTTAGTAGAGATGGGGTTTCTCCATGTTTCTCTGAGCTGTGAGCGGGGAAGAAAATGGATATGGAGCCCAGCAGGCACCCCCGATGCCCCCCCAGAGAGCACTCACTGCCTCCTCGAATGTTGATGATCAGACTCCCGTTGATGACAGTGCATCCTCGGAGCTCCTGGGCAGACGTCACCGAGTCGATGGTCTTCTCGCCTTCTAGGAGGTGGCATACCTTGGGACAGGGGCCCAGGCACGGGGTGCACAGCAAGCTAAGACAGAGCAGAGAGAGAGAGGGATAAGGGTGTTCAAAGTCCCTCAGACATCTCTGGCATCTTTCTGCCTGATATGCTATTTCTTTGTATGTGCGTGTGACAGAGTCTTGCTCTGTTGCCCAAGCTGGAGTGCAGTGGTGCGATCTCAGCTCACTGCAACCTCTGCCTCCTGGGTTCAAGAGATTCTCCTGCCTCAGCCTCCACAGTAGCTGGGATTACAGGTGCCCACAACCACGCCCAGCTAATTTTCGTACTTTTGAGTAGAGACGGGGTTTCACCATGTTGACCAGGCTGGTCTCCAACTCCTGACCTCAAGTGATCCACTTGCCTCAGCCTCCCAAAGTGCTGGGATTACAGGTGTGAGCCACTGCACCTGGCCCTTTCTGCCTGAGATGATATTTCTGAAAACACAGTCTGCCGATCTACCATAGGGCATATTGCTTGATTGTTAAAATTGTAGATTCTGGAGCCAGGCGTGGTGGCTCCCGCCTGTCATCTCTGCACTTTGAGAGGCCAAGGAGGGAGTGTTGCTTGAGCCTGGGAGTTCGAGATCAGCCTGGGAAGACAGCGTACCATGCAGGGTCTCAAGTGATGGCATGAGTCCGTCATGCGACGGCAAGGTCTTCTGACCTCAGCATTGTTCACATCTGGGGCCAAGTAACTCTCCACTGCAGTGGTGGGGGTGGTATCCTGTGCATTGGACGATATTAGGCAGCATCCCTAGGCTCCACTCACGAGATGCCAGTAGCATCCCTCCCATAAGTTGTGGCAATTAAAAATGTCCTCCAGGCCAGGCGCAGTGGCTCACGCCTGTAATCCCAGCACTTTGGGAGCCTGGCCAACATGGTGAAACCTTGTCTCTACTAAAAATACAAAAATTAGCCAGGTGTAGTGGTGCCCACCTGCAATCCCAACTACTCAGGAGGCTGAGGCAGGAGAATCACTTGAACCCAGGAGGCGGTGGCTGCAGTGAGCCATGATCGTGCCACTTTACTCCAGTCTGGGTGACAGAGTAAGACTCTGTCTCAAAAAAAAAAAAAAAAAAAAAAGTAGCACCTTCCTCCTTTCTCTGTTCCTCCAGTCGTGTAAGATGTGCCTGCCTCCCCTTCACTTTCCCCCATGATTGTAAGTTTCCTAAGGCCTCCCCAGAAGCAGAAGCCGCTATGCTTCCTGTACAGCCTGCAGGGCCATGAGCCAATTAAATCTCTTTTCTTTATAAATTACCCAGTTCCAGGTATTTCTTTCTCTTTTTTTTTTTTTTTTCCCCTATGAGACTGAGTTTTGCTCTTGTTGCCCAGGCTGGAGTGCAATGACGCCATCTCAGCTCACCATAACCTACACCTCCTGGGTTCAAGCGATTCTCCTGCCTCAGCCTCCCAAGTAGCTGGGATTACAGACGCACACCACCACGCCCAGCTAATTTTGTATTTTTAGTAGAGACGGGGTTTCTCCATGTTGGTCAGGGTCATCTTGAACTCCTGACCTCAGATGATCCACCCACCTCGGCCTCCCCAAGTGCTGGGATTACAGGTGTGAGCCACTGCACCCAGCTAATTTTGTGTTTTTAGTAGAGATGGGGTTTCTCCGTGTTGGTCAGGCTGGTCTTGAACTCCCAACCTCAGATGATCCACCTACCTCGGCCTCCCAAAGTGCTGGGATTATAGGCGTGAGCCACGATGCCCCGCTCCAGGTTTTTATTTATAGCAGTGCAGAAATGGACGAATGCATGTGGTAATGAGAATGTGCCATTCATTACCTTGAGCTGATGGGCCTGATGTGGTAGAACTGACACTGTTACCTCAACGTGGCAGAACTCAACTTGCTACTCCAAGGAGACAGGACATTTGCTGTTCTGTGTGGGATTTGATGCAAGTATGGCTGTAACATGACTCCATGTTTAACAGCAAACGACTTGGGCAACCTTTGGTTTTGCCAAACTGCAGCCTGATGCTATCAAACTCACAGCCTCCAGGAGTCCTTTGGGAGCCAGTCCTCCCCCAACACGCGGTCTCTGAGATCAGCTCTTGGCTTCCAAAGCCTTTCTAGATCCAGGATGGACACAAGATCCAAGACAAGCTGAGCACCACCTTCTATTCCCGTGGCGGCTCAGAGATGGGTACAGGACTTAAGTCAATGCAGTGAGGGTTCTGCTAGAACATGCAGGAAGGGGAAATTGTCTTCCTTCTGGAGTATCTAAGGGTTTTGCCATCTTGCTAGCATGGGGTGAAGGGTGAGGGAGAAGCTGCCTGAAAAGAAAACCAACAAAGAGCAAAATAAAGATGGAAGAGACTGATCAGGTACATCACTTAAGCTTCTTGATACAGCTATGCCTGAAGCAACTCCCTGAACTTTTTGGTTATGGGCACTAACAAACTCCTTTAATCTTGGTTAAGTCAAGTTTTTTTTTGTTTTTCGTTTTTTGTTTTTTTTCTGATGGAGTCTCGCTCTTATTGCTTAGGCTGGAGTGCACTGGTACAACCTCGGCTCACTGCAACCTCCGCCTCCCGGGTTCAAACGATTCTCCTGCCTCAGCCTCCTGAGTAACTGGGATTACAGGCCTGCACCACCATGCCCATCTAATTTTGTATTTTTATTTTTTAATTTTTTTTAGTAGAGATGGGGTTTCTCCATGCTAGTCAGGCTGGTCTCGAACTCCTGACCTCAGGTGATCCACGCGCCTCGGCCTCCCAAAGGGCTAGGATTACAGGTGTAACCCATTATGCCAGGCCAGTTAAGCCAATTTGAGTTGGAGTTCTGGTGCATGAAACCACAAGATTCCCAACTGTTACAGTCTCCGTGTGTTCATCTGAAAATAACAACACTAATGCCACAGCTTGCGATGAGGAACTCAATGATGCATACCACAAAAGCACTTCGCACACAGAACATAATTTTATCTATTGCTACAAGAGTCACTTGTTATTGGTGGCATCATTGTTGCTGCTGCCGTTGTTCTCACACCCCTGTGTATTCAACTCTTCAGAATGATTTTTGTGACTGTAGTATCATAAAGAATGTATCTGGTCTTCATCCCGGTTCTTGGCATAGAGCTTCAAAAACCCTTGGAATTTTCTGAGTCATAGGAATGCTTTTGTTAGGAGGGTTAGGAATGTTGGGGGTGACTTATGGTGGGGGCCTAGATAACATTAGGGTGGGGGGCGGTCACCAGAAAGACCAACCTTGTGATTGGAGGGTTGGGGCTTTTAGTCACCTGACCTCCAGGGAGAGGAGAGGGCTGGAAATGGCAGTGTTTAATCACATGGCCAATGATTTCCATCGATCACACAAAAGGAAGGAGACTCCAATTAAAACTCTGGACACTGGGGCCAGGTGTAGTGCCTCACGCCTGTAATCCTAGCTCTTTGGGAGGCTGAGGCAGGTGAATCGCAAGGTCAGGAGTTCAAGACCCGCCTGTGAAACATGGTGAAACCCCGTCTTTACTAAAAATACAAAAATTAGCCATGCATGGTGGTGCACGCCTGTAGTCCCAGCTACTTGGGAGGCTGAGGCAGGAGAATCGCTTGAACCTGGGATGTGGAGATTGCAGTGAGCTAAGATTGTGCCACTGCACTCCAGCCTGGGTGACAGAGTGAGACTCCATCTCAAAACAAACAAACAGAAACTCTGGACACCAAAGCTCAGTAGTACTTCCCAGCTGGTGGACACGTCAGTATGTCAAGAGGGTGATATATGCTGTTGCCACAGGGAGGGAACATGGAAATTCTGTGTCTAGAACTCTCCCAGATCTTGCCCTATGTGTATGCTTTATAATAAAACTATAACTGTATAGCAGGGTTTTAAAATTTGAGACAAGATCTTGCTCTGCCACCCAGGCTGGAGTGCACTGGCACAATCTCAGCTCACTGCAGCCTCAAACTCCTGGGCTCAAGCAATCCTCCTGCTTAAGCCCCCCAAGTAGCTGGGACTACAGGCATGCAACCCCACACCTGGCTAATGTTTTTAAATTTTTGTAGAGATGAGGTCTTGCTATGTTGTCCAGGCTGGTCTCAAACCTCTGAGCTCAAGTGAGCCTCCCACCTTAGCCTCCCAAAGTGCTGGGATTACAGGCATGAGCCACCACACCTGGCCAGGTTTATTTTAGTTCTGTGAGTTCCTTCGAGTAAATTATCAAACCCAAAGAGTTTGTGGGACTCCCCCAATTTAGAGCCAGTTAATCAGAAGTGTGGGTGGCCGGGGGAATCCCCAAGATGCTGCCAGTGTCTGAAGTAAGGGAATTGTCATGAAAGGCTGAGGCTTAAACTTGTAGAGTCTGATGCTAACTTTGGAGGAGGATGGTGTCAGAACAGTGCTGCAGTACACCCAGGTAGTGGCAGAACAGCTGAGGCAGAGACAAAACAGTGACCGAATGTTTGACTTCTTTTATTGCCTCTATTCTTATTATGTGGCAGGCAATGCTCTAAGCCTGGAGTTGGCAAACAGTGGCTTGGAAGCCAAATCCAGTTGGCCACCTGTTTTTGCAAATAATATCCTATTGGAATATGGCCACATTTATTGGTTAGTATATCATCTAACCCCGCTTTCACACTGCAAAGGCAGAGTTAAGTCGCTCCAACAGAGACCATATGGCCCTGAGAGCTGAAAATATTTACTATCTGGCCCTTGGCCAACCCCTGTTCTCAGCTGCCAGTATACATGAGTGAACAAAGCCAATAATATGCTTTCCCAGTGGGAAATTATAAATGACCACGAGTTCTTTGCAGCCTCTCCCACCAAGAAGTGGAGTCTGTGTTCCCACCTGTTGAATCTGGGTTTGGCCATATGGCTTCCTTTGGCCAATGGGATATTTGCAAACGTGATACAAGCTGAGGCTTGAAAAGCACTTGAACGCTGAGGTCTGTCCTTCCTGACTACTGGAGTGAGAGACTTATGGAGAGAGACCCCTGCTGACCATCTAAGACACAAGAGGCTCTCTCCTAAACCATCAGCCATAGCTAAACAGGCCCAGGCCAGACAAACCTTCGGTCAACACATAAAATCATCAGAGCTCCTAAAGGAGTGTTTTAAGCCACTAAGCACTGAGATGGTTTTGTTACACAGCAAGAGCTAGCTGATACACTCCCAAAGCTTATAAGCTGGTTAGGTGCAGTGGCTCAGGCCCTGTAATCTCAGCACTTTGGGAAGCCAAGGTCGGAGGCTCGCTTAAGCCCAGAAGTTCAAGATGAGCCTGGGGAATAGAGCAAGACCCCTATCACTACAAAATTTTTTTTTAGCCAGGTGTGGTGGTATGTGCCTATAGTCCCAGCTACTCAGGAGGCTGTGGCAGGAGGATCTCTTGAGCCCAGGGGGTTGAGACCACAGTGAGCCATGTGGGTGCCACTGCACTCCAGCCTGGGCAACAGAGAGAGACTCTGTCGCAAAAAAAAAAAAAAAAAAAAAAAAAAAAAAAAAACATTAGCCAGGCATGGTGGCAGGCGCCTGTAATCCCAGCTACTCGTGAGGCTAAGACAGGAGACTCTGAACTGAGACAGGATCTCAGTTCACTGCAAGCTCCGCCTCCCGGGTTTACGCCATTCTCCTGCCTCAGCCTCCCGAACAACTGGGACTACAGGCGCCGGCCACCTCGCCCGGCTAGTTTTTTGTATTTTTTAGTAGAGACGGGGGTTTCACCGTGTTAGCCAGGATGGTCTCGATCTCCTGACCTTGTGATCCGCCCGTCTGGCCTCCCAAAGTGCTGGGATTACAGGCTTGAGCCACCGCACCTGGCCAACTGCCTGGCTAATTTTTGTATTTTCAGTAGAGATGGGTTTTCACCATGTTGGTCAGGCTGGTCTCAAACTCCTCTCAGGTGATCCACCCACCTCGGCTTCCCAAAGTGCTGGGGTTACAGGCGTGAGCCACCACCCCCGGCCCAGGTGGCCACTTTTAACCAGTGTCACTAGAATGGAAGCAGGAGCAAAGAGATTGTTCAAGGGGACTGGGTCAGACATGATGGTGAAGTAGATGGAGTTGTAGACAAATCTGAGACCTCAGCTTAACAGGAAGAACTGAGAGAGGCCAAGAAGAGTCAAGGGTTTTAGGTCATTCTCCTCTTCCCAATGGATGTCCCATACTCATTGAAAATTTATCCATCACAAATATCTGGTCCTCCTCATCTCAGGAAGCAGCACTGCGCTATTACATCCCAGCAGGTACTTTGGAATGACAGTAGATGGTGAGATCTTTTTTTTTTTTTTGGAGATGCAGTTTCACTCTTGTCACCCAGGCTGAAGTGCAATGGTGTGATCTCAACTCACTGCAACCTCCGCCTCCTGGGTTCAAGCAATTCTCATGCCACAGCCTCCCGAGGAGCTGGAATAACAGGTATGCACCACCACGCCCAGCTAATTTTTTATTTTTTTATTTTTTGTGTGTTTTAAGTAAAGATGGGGTTTCACCATGGTGGCCAGGCTGATCTCAAACTCCTGTCCTCAGGTGATCCATCCACTTCGGCCTCCCAAAGTGTTGGGATTACAGGCATGAGCCGCTGCGCCTGGCTGAGACCTTTTAACAAATCCACATGAGTTCCCAGAACTCTGCTCTGAAAACATCAAGAACTCTTTCCCAGATAAGCCGCCAGAATGGAAGAAAACATCTGGCCCTATTTGATAACAAACCACATTCGAAAATGCCACAGTACTATAAAGTCTTTCATAAGATAAAAAGAAAAGCTTCAGGCCAGGTATGGTTGCTCACACCTGTAATCCCAGAACTTTGGGAGGCCGAAGCGGGTGGATCACTTGAGGTCAGGAGTTCGAGACCAGCCTGGCCAACATGGTGAAACCCTGTCTCTACTAAAAATACAAGAAAAAATTTAACTGGGCATGGTGACAGATGTCTGTAATCCCAGCTACTCAGAGGCTGAGGGAGGAGAATCACTTGAACCCGGGAGGCTGAGGTTGCAGTGAGCCGAGATCGCACCATTGCACTCCAGTCTGGGCAACAAGAATGAAACTCCATCTCAAAAATACAAAAGCACTAACAAAAAACATTGGCCGGGCTTGTTGGCTCACACCTGTAATCCCAGCTACTTGGGAGGCTGAGGCAGGAGAATTGCTTGAACCCAGGAGGCAGAGGTTGCAGTGAGCCGAGATCACGCCACTGCACTCCAGCCTGGGTGACAGAGTGAGGCTCTGTCTCAAAATAAATAAATAAATAAATTAATTAATTAAAAGCTTCACCAAAAAAAATATTAATTTTTTTAAACCTACGCAATAAAATACTGCGACAATGCACCATCCTCTCCTTTGTTTTCTTCCATTCAGGAATGGTCTCCGATGCCAAAGATGTGCTGTCAGTTTCTCAGAGTTTTTGTTTTAGCATCTCCTACATCATCAGTGAGAAAATCAAAGGAGGTTGCTATATTTCTCAGGCCGTAGTTAAGGTGAGGCAAAAATGCCTTTTATTTAAGGCCAATGTCTTTTAAACAAATGTCTTGCCAGGAGATATTAACCCATTTTTTTTTTTTTTTTAATTTCAAATGCGATTTTAAAAAGAAAGAAAAGAATCAGAAGGAATATGGTCATTTCCTCAATCCTGGGAATATACTGGCCAAAAAAAAAAATAAAAAAAAAAGTCTGGTATGCAAAGGTGATTTATAGACCCTTTTGGTCAATAAAGCCAAAAGGTTTTGTTGGTAGGTTTTTATCAACAACAAGCAAAACAAAACATATTGTACTTACAGGTTTCACAAACACTCAAAGAAAGAGTCACAAGAACTGAAATTACAGTTTGTTTTCCTTCCCGCCCTCTCCACCCAGGGAAATAAAATTTCCCACCACAACCCTCTCGCTTGGCTAATTCTCAAGTCTGAAGAGGAAGATACTTTACATAAGCAGGTCAGCTCAAGGCCTCTTGACATGTGTCTGTTTCTGATTTGCTTTTGTGTTGTTTTGTGGTGTGTGCGTGTGTGTGTTTTTAAAACAAAACATAAAACCTCAAAACAAAAACCAGGAAACAGATTTTTGCAACTCAGTTACGGCCCCAAAATAGCTCATGGAAGAAGCTAACAGCGCGAACAGAAAGTCTGTGATGTGCGTAGGAAATCTGACTCACTGCCAAAGAGAGAAAACCCAGCTATTTCTCACCCAAACGGCAGGAAATGGTTTGATGATACTGTCCTGCAGAGAACAGCAAAGCCCTGAGAATAATGCAGAAGTGAGTCTCTTCCGCCTGGAGACAGTATGTTCTGGGCTAATCTTGGCACACTACCAGGCTACAGGCCAGGGAAGACACAAAAGACCTTGGTATATCCTTGATGTGACAATGATGAAGCTACATCAGTGAGGACAGGCCACGTGGAGGATTTTAGGGAAATCCAGGGACTCTGTCTTATTATATTTTCTCGTTCTGAAGTCAAGCACAGAAAGCTTAGAACTGGGGTCCACAGTGCCAGACGGCGCGGTGGCTCACACCTGCAATCTCCGCACTTTGAGAGGCCGAGGCAGGTGGACCACCTGAGGTTGGGCATTTGAGACCAGCCTGACCAACATGGCGAAACCCTGTCTCTATTAAAAATACAAAAATTGGCCAGGCACAGTAGCTCACGCCTGTAATCCCAGCACTTTGGGAGGCCGAGATGGGCGGATCATGAGGTCAGGAGATCGAGACCATCCTGGCTAACATGGTGAAACCCCGTCTCTACTAAAAATACAAAAAATTAGCCAGGTGTGGTGACAGGCGCCTGTAGTCCCAGCTACTTGCGAGGCTGAAGCAGGAGAATGGTGTGAACCCGGGAGGTGGAGCTTGCAGTGAGCCGAGATCGCACCACTGCACTCCAGCCTGGGTGACAGAGCAAGACTGTGTCTCGAAAAGAAAAAAAAAAAAAAAAAAAAATTAGCCAGGCATGATGGCAGGCACCTGCAGTCCCACCTGCTTAGGAGGCTGAGGCAGGAAAATCGCTTGAACCCAGGAGGCAGAGGTTGCAGTGAGCCGGGTTCGTTCCACTGCACTCCAGCTTGGGCAGCAGAACAAGACTCCATCTCAAAAAAAAAAAAAAAAAAAAGAAAGAATGGTGGGCACAATACCAGAAGTATATACTATCTGGCCCTTTAGAGAAAAAGGTAGTCAACTCCTGCTCCCAAGCCCAGGACCAAAACATGGTGCAAAAGTAGCATCTGAGAGCAGAGACCTCACTCATAGCCAATTAACCCTGAGTGTGCACACAGTTTTAACAGGAGGCATTGTCACAACCAACCCCACGTTCCTTCTCCTCTCAGCTGCCCCCCGGACCCACATCCAGAACTCACTTGCTGGAATTCATCGTGTACCCGGAGGGACACTCAGGGATGCACTTGTTGTTATGAATGACGTACTGGTGGCAGCCCTGCCTCCGCGAGTTCTTGCATTTGTGGTGCAGGTCCTGGCAGAAGCTGAAGTTCACACAGCGCCAGTCCTGGAAGTGGTAGTACGGGGGCGGGCAGGTCTCCACACACCTGCCGTCCAGGTAGAAGTTGCGGCAGGCCACGCACTTGGTGGGGTCGTCGGGCTCAGAACAGTTGCCCAGGCACTCGCTGTGGCAACAGAGGCCTTCGGCAGTGCAGCCGTGTGACTTACAGATGGTTGGGCAAACTGGAGAGAGAGAGGGAAGAAAATAAATGAATAAATAAAACAGCTGGTCAATGGCTTTGTCCAATTCCTGTCTGCGTATGCAGCAATTCTGGATTAGACAGTGAGAGCCAACCAAATACTAACAATAAAAGCAGCATTTCTCCATCATTACCCACATGCCAGACACATCTATTAACTGGTTTAAGCCTCCAAACCATTGGTGTGCTTGTCAATGTTTAACAACTGCCTGAGGGAGGGGGACAGGAGGTCCCAAATTTATATAGCATTTGCCAATTTCCATGGTGTAAATATTCCTACCAGTGGTGGATTTCAGGCTACCAACATGAAGTTACTAAACATACAGCTGGCATGGCAAGAGATACATAGTAGCATTCCTTTAAATAGTATTTATAAGTATATACAAAATGTATCTACTATTGACACAAAAGTAGTAAATAACCTCAACAGCACAGATAATAGGTAAACATTGTATACTATTAGGAGGTGGTGAGTTTTGAGTATTTGTTACTTTTAAATGCCTTTGTTAATTTAAAAACTTCGGTTTTTAATGTCATTTGTTTAACTGTAGGTTTATGTAGCTTTTATGAATATCTATGTCTAACAAATGGCTCACGAATCACCTGAAAATTTGACCACTGGCTCTAGCAAGCCAACTCCAGCATGCTACTGCACCCCACATGTGAAGTAGACACACTGCTATCTCCTTAATTTTTTTGTTTTACAAATGGGGAAACTGAGGCATGGAGAGGTTAAGTAACTTGCCCCCAAACCACTGATTGCTTCAACAGACATTTGCTTGCACTAATCTAGATACTGTAACCACTATGGGGAAAAAGTAGCTGCAGACCCTGCCTTTGGGAGCAAGCACAAGGTCTAATGGAGGAGACATTTTAATTACTTAAACATGCAAAAGTGTCTGGGTGCCATGGCTCATGCCTGTAATCCCAGTACTTTGGGAGCTCGAGGTGGGTGGATCACCTGAGGTCAGGAGTTTGAGACGAGCCTGGCCAACATGGTGAAACCCTGTCTCTACTAAAAATACAAAAATTAGCCGGGTGTGGTGGTGCACGCCTGTAATCCCAGCTGCTCAGGAGGCTGAGGTACGAGAATCACTTGAATCCGGGAGGTGGAGGTTGCACTGAGCCAAGATCGTGCCATTCCACTCCAGTCTGGGCGACAAGAGCAAAATTCCATAAAAAAAGAAAAAAAAAAAATAAAGGCTGCGTGTGGTGGCTCATGCCTGTAATCCTAGCACTTTGGGAGGCCAAGGTGGGCAGATCACCTGAGGTCAGGAGTTCGAGACCAGCCTGGCCAACATGGTGAAACCCCGTCTCTACTGAAAATACAAACAATTAACCAGGTATGGTGGCGGGCAACTGTAATCCCAGCTACTCAGGAGGCTGAGGCAGGAGAATCACTTGAACCTGGCAGGTGGAGGTTGCAGGGAGCCGAGATCATGCCACTGCACTCCAGCCTTGGTGACAGAGGGAGACAAAAACAAAAAAAAACGAAACAAAACACAAAAAGAAAAAAAGTTGAGGAGTATTCTTCACCCCAAATCCCCAGACTATGATTCTCAGCACAGTGGATCCCACCAGCCAAACTCAGGGAACAGAAGTGGCCCCAGAAGCTATACATCCATATGTGAGCAGCACCGTCCGGTCGAACTTTCTGCGATGACGGAAATGTTCTCTATCTGGGCCGTCCAACACAGTAGCCACTTCTCCCCTGTGGCTTCTGAATGTGGTTAGTGCAACTAGGAAATCCGATTTTTTTTTTAAGTGTGGTAAAATACACATAGCATAAAATTCACTATTGTAACCATGTCTAAATGTAGAGTTCAGTGGTATTAAATACTTTCACGTGGCTATGCGACCATCACCACCAACCATCTCCAGAACTTTCTCATCTTAACCAAACTGAAACTCTGTCCCCATGAAACACTCACACCCACCCTCTTCCCCAGCTCCTGGCACCTCCCATTTTACTTTATTTTTATTTTATTATTATTATTATTATTATTATTTTTTTTTTTTTTTTTTTTTTTTTTTTTTTTTTTTTGAGACGGAGTCTTGCTTTGTCGCCCAGGCTGGGGTGCAGTGGCACGATCTCAGCTCACTGTAACCTCCACCTCCCGGGTTCAAGCGATTCTTCTGCCTCAGCCTCCAGAGTAGCTGGGATTACAGACGCCCACCACCACGCCCAGCTAATTTTTGTATTTTTAGTAGAGATGGGGTTTCACCATGTTGGCCAGGCTGGTCTTGAACTCCTAACCTCGTGATCTTCCTGGCTTGGCCTCCCAATGTGTTGGGATTACAGACGTGAGCCTTTGCTCCCGGCATCCCATTTTACTTTCTGTCTGACTCTGACAACTCTAGGAACCTCATATAAGTGGAATAATATAGAATTTATTCTTTACTTATTTATTTATTTATTTTGAGATGGAGTCTCACTCTGTCACTCAGGCTGGAGTGCAGTGACTCAATCTCGGTTCACTGCAACCTCCACCTCCTGGGTTCAAGGAATTCTCCTGCCTCAGCCTCTGAGTAGCTGGGATTACAGGTGCCCACCACCACGCCCCACTAATTTTTTTGTATTTTTAGTAGAGACAGGGTTTTACCATGTTAGCCAGGCTGGTCTCGAACTCCTCACCTCAAGTGATCCACCTGCCTCGGCCTCCCAAAGTACTGGAATTACAGGTATGAGCCACTATGCCCAGCCTAGTTGCACTATTTTAAATTCCCACCAACAGTGTACCAGGGTTCCAATTTTTACCAAGGAACCAAACTTTCAATTACATTTCATTTTAATTTCAGTTTAAAATTTTTAAAAAGTTTTACATTGATACACAATGTTTTACACATTTATGGGGTACATGTGATATTTTGTCACATGGATAAAACGTGTAACGATTTCTTTTTTGTGCGTGTGATGGGGTCTGGCTCTGTCCCCTAGGCTCTGAGGTACAGTGACATGGTTACAGTTCACTACAGCCTCAATCTCCTGGGCTTGGGTGATCCTCCCACCTTGGTTGGCCTCCTGCGTAGCTGGAACGATGGACATGCGCCACCATACCCTGCTAAGTTTTTAATTTTTTGTAGAAATGGGGTCTCACTATGTTGCCCAGGCTGGTCTCAAACTCCTGGCTCAAGCGATCCTCCCACCTTAGCTCCCCAAAGTGCTGGGATTACAGGTGTGAGCCACTGTGCCTGACACAATTCCAATGTTTACTAGCCACAGATGACTGCCATCTCCCACACTAGACCGTGCAGGCATAGAGAATAAAAGCAGACTCCCTATAGGCCTTGGGGGGTCTAATCCCTGCCAGTCTTGCTAAGTCCTTCTCCCAGGCTGGCCTCCTTTCTGCACCTCCCACCCACACACACCCAGGCTCAGCCCTACCTTAGGACCTTGTGTAAGCTGTTCTGGGTGGAGCATCCTGGTCCTTTGTCCCCTTGTGGCTCGATCCTTTGCAACCTTCAGGTCCTTATACAGACCTTCCCTGACCTCCCCAGCAGAAGTTGCCCCTCCTTCTCCATTCATGAGCTAACACGTTATCTCATTACATTTTCCTTATGGCATGGATCACTCTTGAATATTATCCTGGGGCTGGGCACGGTTGCTCACACCTGTAATCCCAGCACTTTGGGAGGCCGAGGCAGGTGGATTACTTGAGGTCAGCAGTTCGAGACCAGCCTAGCCAACATGGTAAAACCCCGTCTCTACTAAAAATACAGAAATTAGCCAGGCATGGTGGCAGGCGCCTGTAATCCCAGCTACTCAGGAGGCTGAGGCACGAGAATCCCTTGAACCTGGGAGGTGGAGGTTGCAGTGAGCTCAGATCACGCCACTGCACTCCAGCCTGGTTGACAGAGTGAGACTCTCCAAAAAAAAAAAAAAAAACACACACACAAGAATTAGGAAGTTCTAACAGGGCCAAGCACAGTGGCTGATGCTTGGAATGCCAGCACTTTCAGAGGCTCAGGCGGGTGGATCACTTGAGGTCAGGAGTTCAAGACGACCAGCCTGATCAACATAGTGAAACCCGTCTCTACTAAAAATACAAAAATTATTTTTTGGGTGTGGTGATGCTTGTCTGTAATCCCAGCTACTTGAGAGGCTTAGGCAGGAGAATCGCTTGAACCCAGGAGGAGGAGTTTGCAGTGAGTCAAGATTGTGCCACTGAACTCCAGCCTAGGTGACAGAACGAGACTCCATCTCAAAAAAAAAAAAAAAAAAAAAACAGGCTGGGGGAGGGATTGTTAATAAGAGTCCCTTGCTTCCTTCTTAAGGCTGTTGCAAGAAATAAACAGGATAACGTCGGTAACACATCAGATTCTTTGACAGAGATATTTTTAGGCTTGATAGAAATTAACTACAGAGGGTATCTATAATTATCACAATTATCAACATCATTAACACCGATCTGTCTGTGGGAACCTGAGGGCTGAAATTCAATTGGAGGAAGCAATATACAAGGCAGACAACAATTACCTAGGGCCCGCGAAGTCCCAGCGCTTTGGCAAGGACACACACACAAGAGGAAGGGGCTCGTTTCCTGGGCTGGAGCCACCTCAGAGGGTCAGCCCTTTCATTCAAAAGAGGCGTCATCAATGGCCTAACACAAACCTCTCAAACACATAAGTCCTTCCGGCCTAGACAATGGGAAGAAAAATTATCCAACCATTGCAAACAAGGCCAGAGGCTGCCAGACTTTGCAATCTTGTGTTGGAGCCCTGTCTGACAGGCTCATCTGAGCTATTTCATTTTCCAGCACAGGAGTTGGTCAACTTTTTCTGTAAAGGGCCACAAGCAAATACTTGAGGCTTTGCAGGACATACGGTGTCGGTTGAAACTACTCAACTCTGCCATGATGGGATGATAGCAGCTATAGACATACGTACGTGAAGAGGCATGGCTGGGTCCAATAAAACTTTATTTATAAAAGCAAGTGATGGGCCAGATAGTTTATCAACCTGCGCTAGTTAAATATACCTGTAATTGATTTTACTCTTTTTTTTTTGAAATGGAGTCTCGCTCTGTAGTCCAGGCTGGAGTACAGTGGTGCGATCTCCGCTCACTGTAAACTCTGTGTCCCAGGTTCAAGCGATTCTCCTGCCTCAGCCTCCTGAGTAGCTGGGATTACAGGCACTCGCCACCATGCCTGGATAATTTTTGTATTTTTAGTAGAGACGGGGTTTCACCACGTTGGCCAGTCTGGTCTTGAACTCCTGACCTCAAGTGATCTGCCCATCTTGGCCTCTCAAAGTGCTGGGATTATAGGCATGAACCACTACACCTGGCCGATTTCACTATTTCTATTAGGGACTAGACTCACGGAAATTAGTGCTAACTTACAGACAGATATGCTGCAAATTATTTTCATCTCAGAGAAAAGATACTCTCAGCTGGGCATGGAGGCTCATGCCTGTAATCCCAGCACTTCGGGAGGCTGAGGCAGGAGGATCGCTTGAGGCAGGAGGAGTTCGAGACCAGCCTGGGTAACAGAGTGAGATCCCATCTCTCCCTACCAAAAAAAAAAAAAGGAAAAAAAAGAAAAAATCATCCCCAAAGATTACAGTTTTATTGTCCTATGGGACATTAAGCAGCCTCACAGCTAACATTACCTTCTTATTTCGGTGACTATACCTGTTTCGGCTTTATAATCCTGCCGTTCCCTCACTAATGGGTTAAACAAACATGCTGACCTGTATTCTTCGGTGTTTCGTTGTTGGTGGTGTTGTTTTGTTTTTGAGACAGAGTCTCACTCTGTCGCCCAGGCTGGAATGCAGTGGCGCGAACTCGGCTCACTGCAACCTCCACCTCCCTGGTTCAAGCAATTCTCTGCCTCAGCCTCCTGAGTAGCTGGGATTATAGGCGCCTGTCATCACACCCAGCTAATTTTTGTATTTTTAGTAGAGATGGGGTTTCACCATGTTGGCCAGGCTGGTCTTGAACTGCTGACCTCGGGATCCACCCACCTCGGCCTCCCAAAGTGCTGGGATTACAGGCGTGAGCCACCACGCCCAACCAGTTCTTTGAAGACTATCCTTGGAACACTATAAACCCATTCCAGGTGTCTCCAACTCCGTAGGGAGATGTTGATCAAACAGTACAAAATTTCACTTAGGAGAAATAAGCTTTAGTTATGTAGTGGACACAATAGTTGCTCTAATAAGTAACAGTGCACAGGACATTTCAAAATTGCTAAAAATGTAGATTTTTTTAACCATCAAACAGTAAGTATGTGAGGCGATAGCTTTTAAATTGGCATGATTTAATAATTCTACAATGTAAACAGATATCAAAACATCACACACTATCCCAAAAATACATAATATATACAATTATTATTTGTCAATTTCAAAAAAAAAATAGAGGCCAGGTGTGGTGGCTCCGCCTGTAATCCCAGCACTTTGGGAGGCCGTGGCAGGGAGTTTGAGACCAGCCTGGCCAACATGGTGAAACCCTGTTTCTACTAAAAATACAAAAATTATACAGGCATGGTGGCACGAGCCTGTAATCCCAGCCACACGGAAGGCTGAGGTAGGAGAATCGCTTGAACCTGGGAGGCAGGGGTTGCAGTGAGCCGAGATTGTGCCACTGCTGGGAGAGAGAATGAGACTCTGTCTCAAAAAGAAAGAAAAGAGAAGAGAAGGAGAAGGAGAAGGAGAGAAAGAGAGAAAGAGAAGGGAGGGGAGGGAGGGGAGGGGAGGGGAGAGGAGGAGGGAAGGGAAGGGAAGGGAAGAGAAGGGTAGGGAAGGGAAGGCAAGAAAGAGAAAGGCAGGCTACTCGGGGTGGCCACTGCACCCCCTAGCTGAGTGGGAGTCCTCTAAACTGGTTCTGGACGCTTCCACATACTCTTGCTCCCCATACTGGTTTCTCTGAACACAAATTGTTAGAGAGAATGTGAAAAGCTCCACACGAAAATCACAAGCCTGCCAGGCTCAGTGGCTTGTGCATGTAATGGCACTTTGGGAGGCTAACATGGGAGGATCTCTTGAGTCCAGTAGTTCAAGACCAGCCTGGGCAAAATAGCCAGACTCTGTCTCTACAAAAATAAAAAAATTAGCTGGGTCTGAGGGTGCACGCTACTAATCCCAGCTACTGGGGTGACTGAGGTGGGAGAATTGCTACAGCCCAGGAGTTTGAGGCTGCAGTGAGCTGTGACTGCACCCTGCACTCCAGCCTGGGCAATAAAGCAAGATCCTATCTTTAAAAAGAAGAGAGAGTGAGGGCCGGGTGCAGTGGCTCACGCCTGTAATCCCAGCACTTTGGGAGGCTGAGGTGGGTGGATCACGAGGTCAGGAGATCGAGACCATCCTGGCTAACACGGTGAAACCCTGTCACTACTAAAAATACAAAAAATTGTTAGGGCGTGGTGGTGGGCGCCTGTAGTCCCAGCTACTCGGGAGGCTGAGGCAGGAGAATGGCGTGAACCCGGGAGGTGGAGCTTGCAGTGAGCCGAGATCGCGCCACTGCACTCCAGCCTGGGCGACAGAGCGAGACTCCATCAAAAAGAAAGGATGGAAGGAAGGAAGGAAAGAAGGGAGAGAGAAAGAGAGAAAGAAGGAGGGAAGGAAGGGGGAAGGAAGAGAAAGAAAGAGAAACAGAGAAAGAAGGAGGGAGGGAGGGAAGGAAAGAAGGAAGGAAGGAAGGAAGGAAGGAAGGAAGGAAGGAAGGAAGGAAGGAAGGAAGGAAGGGAGGGAGGGAGGGAGGGAGGGAGGGAGGAAGGGAGGAAGGAGAGAGAGACAGAAAAAAGGAAAGAAGGAGGGAAGGAAGGAGGGAGGGGAAAGAGAGAAAGAAAGAAGAAAGAGGGAGAAAGAAAGAGGAAGGAAGGAGAGAAAGAAAGAAGGAAAGAAAAAGAGAAAGAAGAAAGAAGAAAGAGAAAAAAGAAAAGAGACAGAGGGAGAAAGAAGAAATAAAGAAAAGAGAAAGAGAAAGAAAGAAAAAGAGACAGAGAGAGAAGGAAAAGAGAAAGAAAGAAAAGAAAGAGAAGGGAGGGAGTAAGGGAGAGAGTAAGGGAGGGAAGTAAAGAAAAGAAGGAAAGAGAGGGAAAATCACAAGCAGCCCAGGGTGGGGAAAGGGCTGACACAAGTGAAGCAGCTTCCAGAGTGGGAGTGGGATGGGTGTGGGAGTGGTGTGTGTGTGTGTGTGTGTGTGTGTGTGTGTGTGTGTGTGTGTCCCCAGAATCGGTCGGTTCCAGAATGGAAGAGTGAGAGAACGAGAGAAAGAGAATGTGTGTATGCCTGTGCTTGTGTGTGTGCGCGTGTGTCTCTACAACCCCAGAATGGAAGAGTGAGAGAACGAGAGAAAGAGAATGTGTGTATGCCTGTGCTTGTGTGTGTGCGCGTGTGTCTCTACAACCCCAGGATTGGTCGGTTCCGGAGTGGGTGTGTGTGTGTGTCCCCATGGTGGGAGTGTGTGTGTGTCCGTGGTGGGAGTGTGTATGTGTCTGCGTGTGCGCCCATGGGGGCGGAGGAGGGAGCCCTGGGCGCTCAAGGCCCCGCCCCCTTGATCCGGAGGCCTCCGCGCAGCACAAAGCCCGGGGCGCGCTCCGCTCCGGGGAATCCAGGCCGGGCAGTTGCGGCGGCCGCAGCGCCGCCCTCGCGCTCAGCCAATAGGCAGGCGTGCTGCCGGGGCGCTGGCCCCGCCCCCCCGGCTGCGCCGGGCTCCGTTCCCCCCTGCGCTCATGCTACCCCCGCTCGCCCTGGAGCTCCTCGGGCTCCGACCCCCACGTCGATCCCACTGGATACATTGTAGACTAGGGAAAAAACCAGCGTGCAAGGGCTCATCAAGCATCCACCAAGGTGGTTTAGGCTGTGCGCGGCGCTCTTCCCGAGGAGATCTCACCGCCACGCCCCGACGGCCGAGGGGCCCCCTGACCCTAGGCCTCCTTCGGGAGGGGCCCAGAAAGGGGCAGCGGCTCACTGGGGTCACACAGCAAAATTCCCCCCATTGCAGGGGGGAGGGTTCGCATCTCCGAACTTCCCGGGCCAGTGCACCCTATATTCTCACCCACCACTCGCCCAGAAAACGAGAACCATCCTCATAAATACATTCTTAAAATCCACAGGCTACGTTTTTGGTGTAACCTCCAGCCAGTATTTCCGCATGCATTTGAAAACTTGTGTATCCCCATTGAATTTGTGGTTCCAGTAAACAAAGGCAGCTAGTGGACATTCTCATTTAACATTCACCCCCATAAATACACTTTTTTGGGTGGAGGGAAGTATCACTCTGTCGCCTCAGGCTGGAGTACAGTGGCGTGATCATCACTCACTGCAGCCTCAAACTCCTGGGCTCAAGCCATCCTCCCACCTCAGCCTCCCGAGTAGCTGGGACTACAGGCGTGCATCACGGTGCCTGGCTAATTGTTTTCTATTTTTTGTAGACATGGGGACTCGTTACCCAGGCTGGTTTAGAATT